>NC_084951.1:25559378-25633576 GCF_949316205.1 Platichthys flesus | reverse complement strand
GAAGGTTAGTAGCAGTGAGGGGGGGGGGGGGGGGGGGGGGGGGGTAGTGGTCACAGGGGTATTTTCAGTTATGGCTTCAGGTCACCGTAACACTGAGTCATCATGCAATGCTGAAGCCTGGCCGGTTACGGAGCGGCCATATGAGAGGCGGCAGATTCCTGAGCCGCCCCCCCGACGGGCCCTGGACGCCCCCCCCCCCCCCGGCTGCAAATAGCCCGCCGCTCCTTCGTGGTCGTTGTGACCGCGCTCTCACAAACGGGACAAACTCCGGAGCACGGGCAGAAAACACAGAGACAGATTTAACATCAGAAACCACAGGTCACTCGAAAATAGACAGCCGCACCTCCTCCTCCTCCGCAGCGTGTCGGCCGTGACGCACAAACAAACACACAAACTTGCGAAGTCCAGCCAGTAAACTTTTGTGTTGTTTTTTTTTCACTGTGTAATTTGATCAAAGCCCTCTCGAAGGAGACGGTGAATCAGGTCCTGAGCGAGAACCCGACGTCAGATTCAGAGTCCAATAATAAAAACGACTTTACTGTTTAGGTGCAACTAGAAATTAGAGAGAATTTAATCCTCCAGCCCGAATGACACATCGAGCCAACCGAGGAGAGACTTTTCCACTTCTCTCTACTTGACCCTCATCGTTTACTTCCCTCATTTGGAATCTGAATTTATTACAATAGTCACATTATTACATTTTTGCGTCTGCAGCTTTTTCAAACTAACTCATAATTCGCTGGCGGTGAGTTATTAATAAAAAGCAGCCGTCAGTTAATCTTTGCATCAGACGCATGAAGCCAGTAACACTGCTCATTAACACAACTCAGGAAACGACCTGCCCCTGGCGCTCCGTCCCTCTGTCACATCCCAGAGGAGAACTCTTCAGGAGAAGGTAGAGGGGGATGAATCCATGTTTGATTCTCTGGTCGACGTGCAGGCTCCGCTGGATGAAGACGAGGGGAGGGAGGGGGTGGAGGGAGTGTGGGGGGGGGGACCTCGCACTCTTCTAAGTGGTCAGTTTGGAGTAGCTGGGCGGGGAGAAGCGTCTCCGCAGGTACTTGAGGATGTAGAGAGGCAGGCAGCTCACCAGCGTGATGACGGTCACCTTCCACAGGAACGACACCGTGGTGATGAAGTAGATGTCTGGAGACAGAGACAGAGACAGAGGTCAGAGGTCAGAGGTCAGAGGTTCCCACAGATTGATAAATGAATGGTGGCAGCAGGGGGCAAGTGGACCAAAGAGTGAAAGACAAGTTCTCGCATGAAGGTAGGAGGAGGTTTGAGAAGAACTGCAGCTGAAACTGAAGTCTGACCATCTGCATGGATGGTAAAAACTTTATGCACATGGCGAACAGCACTTAGTTAGAGATCTGTTGTTGTAATAACTGGTTTTGGGTTCATTGCCTCGATGGTTAACGAAGAGATGGAATCATATCATTTGAATGAAATAACCGTTTTAACAGTTTCATACAAATTCCCCTCAGTAGATAAAGTGTGTAACCTTCACAGGCAACAATAGCCTTAAAGGTTTATTCCAGTCGGACCTGAGGACGGAGGCAAAGGTTCCAGAGAAGCTTCGACCACATGATTCACGATCCTCAGCGGTGCAGAAATGCACACCGCACATAAAGATGAAAATAAAGGCGAGGGGAGCTCCATGTAGGTCACGAGTCTTAATATGGCAACAACTAAATCTGGAGTCAGCTGAAGTAAATAAAAGTGGAACAGCCTGGCAACACACAGCTGGACTGGAGTAATGTAAACAACAACAACAACACTCTGGGCACCGAAGCCCGTTTGTGTTTCTGATTGTGTTCCTGTTGGACATTCAGGAGAGTTTCTATTTCTGTGGGAAGTGTTTTCTACCTTTTCAGTGATAAACACGAGTCACAGCAGCCGCACAGGAAACTGAAAAGGACTCTCTGGCATTTCCTGGTTGATGCGCCGGTGTGTCTATCCTCACTGATGAGAGTTTGTCTCTCACCTTCAGACTTCACAACAACCTGCATACCACGGCTTATTGTGTGAATGGGGGGGGAACCGCTGACGCACCCCCTCAAGGTCGACCGCAGCACAAACCCATCAGGCTGCGGTGAGTCCCCTCCTCTCACGTGTGTTCATTACATTACATCTCATTTTGTCCAAAGCGACTTACAATTAGTACACTCAACATTCATGAGGGGCCAAGGACACTTCGGCATGGGAGAGAGTGGGGTTTGAACCGGCAACCTTCTTGTTGAAGAACCACCACTCGAACCACTAGGCCACACCGCCCCATAGTGTTCACTCACCGATGAAGTCGTGCAGGAAGACGAGCGAGGCCACGTAACAGGCCAGGCTCAGGAGCTCGCCCACGATCATGAGCCAGTGCCACGTCTGGATGGTGAGGGCCACCATCAGCAGCTCCGTCAGGATCAGCGAGGTGAAGGAAATGGCCACGATGTGGACGAACTCCGACTCGAAGAGCAGCAGCGCCCCGTACATGATGATGCTCCCTGCGGACCACAGAGGATCAATTCACTCTCACAACAAGTTTGACTATTTGAATTAAACAATGATCTCTTTAAGAAGTTTGAAACCATCTCGTCCACAAAGAGAATTTGTTTTGAGGACTTTGGAAATATACAGTTTCTGAAGATCGGCTATAAAATGAAACATTCACATCCCTATAACAAAGACATTTATTTTTTATTTTTATAGTTTTACCATCAACTTTATTATATATATAAATATAAATAAGGAGAAAGCCAACCAGATATAGTGCACTTGAATTAAGATTATGAACATATTATGAATATATCTAATCTACTTATTCAAGAAATCTCAGTCTGTCTGTGTGTGGTTATTGTTCAAGGCCCAAGGAAGTCAAGTTTTGGTGGGATTTGAACACGTGACACTTCCAATATTAAAAAGAATGTTGAATAAAAGGGGACTCGTCAACGTATTGATCATAAAATCAGGTCTTTATTGCTGCTGTAGTTTATAGTTTATGGTTTATAATGAATATCGTCCTTACAGCTTTGTACTGAGATGATTCTTTATATATTTTGAGGTTTGGATAATCTCTGTAGAAACTGACTGTGATTTCCAGAAGCCTCTTCCTTACCTTGATAGATACTTATCAGGACCCATAGTAGAAACGTCTTGAACGATAGAGGTCGACCCTGTGACACAAAACAGAAGAACGAGATATCAAATGAATGTGATATCTTGGATTGTGCACGTTGTTGTCTGCTTTGTATCAATGACACACATCACGCACCTTCAACAGATCTTTGTATAACTCCGGGTACAACATGGCCACCTCGGACTCCACGTCCTTGTCCAGCACCAGGGAGAAGACGGGGAACATGGTGTAGATGGTGGAGTAGCTGAGACAGACAGAGTGTTCTCAGTGTGGACAACACCAGATGAGGTTTCACACGTTTCATTGTTGGATTCATTACACATGCATCCGTCGTGCAGCCGATACATTCATATTTTCCCCTGCTCACATTTCAACTCAGAGGAAATGCCACAGAGACGAGGCAGTCGAATGCTCTGGCGATAAGTCACTGGAACTCAGAGTTTCATATCTTACCCGATAATCAGAAATCCCTGGTAGAGAGGGACGGAGGCGAAGTAGAAGACAGACGAGAAGACCGCCTGGGGACAAAAGAGAGGAACATGAAGAGACATTTATTCTTCTGTTCTTATTAATGAACACATACACTTTTCAAAAGCCACAGCAGAACAAGAAGGAGTAGATATAGTAACATATAGTATTACAGTCCAACATGAACCTGTCATGGTAACACAGACTTTAAAAGCCGACCACACTCTGACGAGTCAATCTGCTGAATCCCACATTAAACACAACGCCGCTACTGCACTGACGACTTCTGGCGTCCGTCCCCGGCCGACATGTGGACGGTGCCAGAACGCAGCCGTCCACTCACCAGACGGGTCCCAGCTGCGGCTGTGGCCGGCGTTAACGTGAGACATGTGGAGGACGGTCCTCCCTGAAACCCCAAAGGGCCGCGATGCAGTGAGTCACAGGCCGTCCCCCCACGGCGGGGGTGGAGGCTGGACTCCGAGATGGGAACTGGACTGGGGACGGTGTTCAGTGTGTGTGGGGGGGGGGGTGCTCAGAAGGGCACCACGGGCCCACTCCTCTGAGTCATCGTGGGCCCCACCCATCCGTGACCACCCCTGGAACCTGTCCCGGCCTCGTTCCTCCGGCCTCACATTTAGACTTTTAGGTGTTGTGGATTAACACAAACCAGACAAACGAATCCACTGGACAGTATTGTGTTGTAAATTTAGATCAGTTTAAATGTGGAAAACTACAAAATGACTTTCTTAACTTTCAACACTGACTCACATGCTCAGAGTAAAAGTTCCACATGTTTGTTTCAGGGCTGATTATCAAAAACATATTCAGCTGAACGAGTAAAACCTGTGTTTGCAGTGATTCCTCTTTATTTATGCATCATAACTCTGGTGCCCAGGAATAAAAACCAGCTTTGCTAATAACTTGCAGGTCAAATCTGTGATGGAGCAGAAAAAAAGTTCTCTTTCTTGTATAAGTCACTTACAGAAGAGTTTAATATAATTTTATGTTCAATGTTTTCTGGTGTTACAGTGTCGCTGTTTATTAAATGGTTTGATTTTTGATTAAAAATTAACCTTATTTTTTTAAACAGTGTGTTTTCATTAAACAATGAAAACACTTTTTCCTAATCGATCTGTATCTTCTATAAACAATCATTACAAACTGTGTCACCTCCACCGAGCAGGAGGATTTTTATGTTTTGACAGTTTCTCAGCTACTGAGCTGAATTCCACGGAACGTGGTGGAGGTAACGGCCAAGAAATTAATATTTCCCAGAGAACAATTGGTGGATCTTGATGAAAGAAATGTGGATGATTGATATATGAGTTTGTACAGAGCTAATAGATTCAAACGTGGCTTCAGAAGGAAACTGTTCTAGTTCTGATGAGATGATTAGTTCCCGATGGACAGAAATATTTTCTATTTCAAAACAGTAGCGATATTGAATTAACATCTGCCGTTTCTAGGCTACTGCTCCGATAAATAGAGCATGTGATGTATAACATAACACATTCATTAATGCAGATGTTTTCATTTGTGCTCAGTGGTCTGAGTTTGAATTCAAACTGAGCCAGAGTGGTTCTAGATCAGTTTTAATGCAGCAGAAGGATGTGGATCACGTTTGGGTCGTGCACTCTACCTGCATGGTGCTGATGCACAGACTGCGGTGGATGACGAACTGGCTGAGGGCCGCCGACCTCTTGTAGCTGTTCCGACCGTGGACCATGAGGAGACGACCCAAATGTTTGAACTGAGTCACCGAGAAGTCCGCGGCCAGGGAGGCCTGCTTCCCTTCCTGTGGAGCACACAGCACAGAGGACAGTGAGGACAGTGAGGACAGTGAGGACAAGTCGGGGCTGACCTGAGAAAAGGCCTTTCAGTGCTCCGCCGTGTGGAAACTGAAAAGAGGCTTAAAACACGTGAGAAGAAGAAGAAGTGTCGCTCGGGCCTGAGGACTGTGGATTCTAATACATCCTGGAAACACAAATACACTGAAGACACCGTTTTAATTCATATTAACAAGTGTGGCAGCGACTAATTGGGCTTTTTATTATTATCTACTCATCGGTTCTTCATTCTAATCACAAGTCTTGTATAATCACAATTATACAAAGCATAACATGACATTTTTAAATAGTTTGTTTATTCTGAACAACTGCTCTTTAGCAAATAGTCACTTTTTAAAAGCAAAGAACAAAATGAATGCAAAAATAAACGTGCTTTAAAAAAAGAAAAACAAATCTGAGGTCAAACATTAAATTCCTGAAAGAAAAAGTATAATAAATAAATAAAAAGATCATTCTGAAAGTGATAAAGGGGCCTCAAGACCACCCCCCCCCACACACACACACCCATCAGTCCACTAAACACGTCTGAGTTTTAAAAAGTCATCATGTTCCGCCCCTTCACAAAATGTCTCCCAATTATAATTTCCCCCTAATGTTAAAAACATCCTGAAGATGCACGAGGTTCATGTCGGAGTAAATTTCACGTGTCCATCTTTGCAGGAAAGTCACAGAGAGAGATTCACGGGGAGGCCGGATGAGAAACTCTTACTTTTACTTGAGCTCAAAAGCATCCTGTCATCGTTACTTCCTCAACTCAGACAATAGATCCTCATAAAGAGGAATCATCTGTGTGCACACGTCCCTCTACATGTTTCTGGACGTGAGAGGGATCTTTACAGGAAACCCAGAGAGAGAAGCTGTGAGGCCATGAGACGGACAGAGTCTTACTTTTCCCTCCACTCCCACGCCACAGTCGGCTTCCTGGATCATGCTGACATCGTTTCCTCCGTCCCCTAAGAGAAAACAAAAGGCATGGAAGTGTCAGGATTCACATCAGTGACTCACCAATACAAACTGTTGGTCAAAGTATTGTGTGTGTGTGTGTGTGTGTGTGTGTGTGTGTGTCTGTGTGTGTGTGTGTGTTATGAGACACTCCCTGAATCTGGCCTGATTCAGAGATCAGAGCTGCAGCAAAGGGAGATAAATGTCTGCCTGGAATTTACCAGATCAAAGTTGAGATAAAGGCGCCCAGTGATGCAGCCTCATGAAAAACACGTTAATCATCACAATATTAAATAAACACTCAGATTCAGATTGAATCCATTGAGCAGCCAAGAAGCGTTGTGACATACTTTATTATTTCTAAGTTTTATATTTGTTGGAATCACTGATATCAAGCAGAAAGTTGTGTAACAAAATTAAATTACATGATTCTGTCATCAAAATGTGATTTTACTGAAACTATAATAAATAGAAGTTTGTTTAGTTACATTTTTTTATGGTTAAATTACAAACTGTATTTTAAAAAGCTAAATATTAAGTAAACACAGATACAACCAAATATATGGAACTTAAATTAAGACAATAGACTTTTCTCTAAGTAAAATATAAACATAAATTGCATTGTTTAATTTGTTAAATGAAGGGTTTGATGCTGACATGTCTGTGAAAGCCAATTGTTAACCAGCCGACCGATATATAGGTCGTGTGGTCATGTGCAGCTGCATGTTGTATAGGTTCTGATCATTAAAACATTTAAATCAGATGAGTAGAACTAAGGGGAAGTGACAGTGAGGAGGATATAGATAAACCATAACGTTAAAAAGGAGGAGAGAAGCTGTTGGTTCTCGACTCACCGACAGCACAGGTGAGTTTGTTGGTTCTCTCCTGCAGCAGCCGCACGATCTGGGCCTTCTGCGTGGGGGTGCAGCGGCAGCAGACCACAGCCGGACACTGACACGCCAGCTCCATGAACTCGTACTCGTAGTATTTCAGACAAACCTGAGACGGACCGATCACAACAAATAGGGGGAGGGGGGGGGGGGGACGTCAGGCCACCACACGTAGCTGTTCCACCTGACTTACAGTTACACTCCTGCTGCAGCTCAGAGTCTAACCACAGATACCACTTCCAGAGGTCCTTCACTGGCAGATATGATCATGCATCACACAGAGAATAGATATGTCTGTGTTTCATTAGGAGTGTTATATCAGTGGGAGGAGGGTTAGACATACACACACACACACACACACACACACACACACAGACACGCACAGACACACACAGACACACACAGACACACTCAGTGCTCACCTCAAGCGAGTCCCCCGATATCACCAGAGCACAGTCGTGTTTTCTCCTGAAAGCGTTGAGCTCCAGGTGGGCCTCCCCCCGTGTTGTCACCTGTCACAGTGGAAACCACATTCATCTTCTCACACGTATGAAAGCACAGACACACACACAGAAGAGAGAGACTCCACACAAAGTCGTATCAGGGACGACAATCTGTCAACGTCCTGAACGTTATCAGGAGAATCGCAGCTCGCTTCACTTCAGCTGCAGCGAAGACAAACGTTAGAGCGACTGAAAATCTGCCAGACGTCCGACTAGTGAGCGATTAACTGCTCTGATAAAACGTCTCAGTGTTTTTATGACCACGGGACTTCAGATAACAGCATGTTGTAAAGTTATACGAGTTGATAATCAAATCATTAAGATTCTACTGGGAATTAGGGAGAAGATAAAATTTGATTATCGCCCTTTTTTAGCAGAGCAATGCATCCAAACGTTAACTATCAAATATTTGTGTGAAGAAATTCAATTAAATCATGTGTAGTTACATCAATGTGCACAATACAATTACAACTACATTTATGTGTAGGTCTATATGGACATCTGGGATGTGGGAGGAACTAAAAATCAACTGAGGTTTCCTCACAATTTCTGTCAGATTCAAATATAGATCTACAAACGTTCCAAAAATGCGGCTCAGACGAGGCCCGGTGTAAATCTGTCAACGCGAGTTATGCTCCGGTGTGAATATCCTTCAGCCGCTGACTATTCATACGTCAATCCAGATCAGGCTGTTGGTGGCCACCAGGAAACCAATCCAGATGTATGTGCAACCGGCCCAGTCAGCACTCCCCCGTCCACTGGGACCGAGGTTTTCATGCCGTGCCAACCATTGTTTTCCTCTTCCAGTAACCGCAGTTGTGCGCAAGTTGTAACCTTCCTCTATGGCAGGCGCTCCTGCTGCTCTGGCGCGGCTCCAGAGAGGAAGTCAGAAGGGGGGGGGGGAACTATCAAAGCGACGATGTAGCCTGAAACCTGAAAAACAAATTAGGAAGCGAGCCCTCTGCATGTTCCCTCTGGGAGTGGTTCAGCTGGTTTCTCAGTGCCGACTGTGGCTCGGATGCTTTCTCTGGTGGGAGGTGATTTATTCAGCTGTGGATTCTGGCCCGGCCTGCGTGTGCGTAGTTGTGCGGAGCCGAACGACCACGAGCAAATGGGCCTCGGCCGCAGGGAAGATGGATGCCCGTGGGTCGAGGGAGTGAGGGAAACCGTCAGCGGTGCAGTGAACTGGGATGAACTCTGCGGCGCTGAAAACCTTTGACATGCAGACAAACAGGAAGACGGGTCCTCGCCCGACACTCACCGGCCTGAAGGTGTGGATGTCCTGGTTGCGGGTGATCAGATGAGCGTTCTTCGCGGTGCACGTGGCGGTTTCCAGCTTGTCTCCTGTCAGCATCCACACCTAAAGGAGATCATGAGGAGAACTTATGGTTTTACAAGATGCACTGATGTTGTGATTCTGTAGACTCAGCATTGGAAAACTATAATTGGAAGGTTCAGGCGTTCTGTGGACTAAATACTCCCAAATGAAAAGTCTGAGTTACTAGGACACAATTTGTGGAATTTTAAATGTATTAAACAGATGAAGTTATTATTTTTACCTTCAATGTACTGCGGTGGGGGGGGGGGGTATATTTACAATCACAGAAACTGAGGAAATTCCCCTCAGACTACTTATTTTATTTTGAGTGAAACCTTTTAAATCCAGAACAAATGGGCACAGATACAAATCAGCTTTTTACGATTCTCAAAACCAAAATGTCTCTGACCCCCTGAAGTTTGTCAACCAGCTTCCAATTAAAATGTCAATATAATTAATTCCATTTACTTTAATCAGGTACTTGAATGGGTTTTCTTTACACGGACAGATTTGAAAAACATAACAACCTGTTGTTTTTCTATGTTGTGTGTTTTCAATGTGTTGCTGCTGTGAGCATGAGGCCATCAGTCATCCCCCTGCAAACCTTAATGCCTGCGTTGCGCAGGATCTCCAGGGTGGGCCTGACGTCGGCCTGGAGCTGGTCTTCCACCCCCGTCAGACAGAGCAGCTCCATCTCCATCTCCAGGCTCTCAATCACCGTGGCCACCTTCAGAGAGCGGTCATGGACGCTGAGCTTGGCCTGGACGTACCGCGCCTGGGGACGCAGCCGAGGGACGGGAATAGTTTGAACTGGTTTCAAATGAGGTAAAATCATTGCAAGACAAAAAGACGGAGAGAAAGGGCCAAGAATAGAAGGAGAAAGTATAAACATGGCCACCAGCTGTGGTGGATAAATGAAAACACAGGGAGAAGAACTGCACAACATCCAACACATGACAACCAACATGTACTGAAACCCTCAAAACAGAATATCATAAGTTTCAGTTTAATATAAACCCTGAGAACCACAACGTGTTTAAAGAGCTTGAAGTACAGAACAGACATGATCAACTGGTTCGAGCCCAGTTTAAGATTCCAGCTCCAGGGCAATTTTTCACAGTAAGATAAAGCAAAAAATAATCTGAGTGTGACTCATGCAGGAACACAACTCTGTGCGTGACTCAGTCGGTGAGTCACTGCTGCCCACCCGCTCTGCTCACACAATTATACACTTCAGTAATGGGCCTGGGGATGAAGGCTGCAGGGGAGACGGCCCTGCCTTGCTCTAACAATGAGTGGGGCCTGGGTCTGGGGGGTGTACAGGCCAGAAGGTCAGAGGTTATTCCAATTACCCAAGAATACACTTTGACATTTAGAAATAAATATCCTTCTGCTACAGATTTCGAGAGCATTGAGAGAAACAATGTGCAACACATCTTATTTCTGTGGTTTAACTACACAATAACCCAAAGAGATGGACTCACAGTCCCTCAGCTGAGCCTCAGCTGAGCCTCAGATCACTGTGGGTTGAACGCTCACCTCGAAGTCCTGATACTGCTCCTCCGTCAGGGATTTCTTGGAGACCACGAGGACCCTCAGACCTTCCCTCGCCATGTTTCCACACTTGAAAACAGAGAGAACATCTGGAGTCAGCAGGTCACAGCATTAAAACCGAGGTGATTTGTGAAGAAGAGGGAAAACCCACCTCCTCCTCCAGCCAGTCGTTGTACTGGACGATGCCGGCCATCACCACATCAGCACCCTTCATGTAGAAAGTGATCTCCCCGGTTGATTCATCCTGCAAAACAAATGGTCTCAGTTAATTCAGTGTGAAACAGGAACAGGATCTAGAAAACCTGACAAACCCTGACATGAGAAACACGAGGAGAGAATTTCCACTGGATGCCCACGTGAGCCAACTGGGAGGCTGGGAGATTTCTGTGTTGCCTAGAAATGCTTAACTTATTTTGATATTCAGAGTTTGGCTTGAAAATATTATCTCGGGGAAGTCAGGTTTCAAGATCCCAGGCTTCCTGAGTCACGATCCAGCCAACACAAACAAAGTTAGTCATCGGCCTTAGTCAGAGGTCGTTGTAAGGTAAAGTTTTCCTCAGATAATATAATATAAAATAAATATGTTTGGGGGGTTTTCGTGTGAAAGTCAGTGTCGAGTACTGAGCAGCGTCATAGTTACGACCACTGACTATAATGGAAAATAACTGAATTACATTATCTTTTACATGAATGCCTCTTATTGTGAAAGACACCTATATTCCATATATATATTATACTGCTGTTAAGTATACTACAGTGATTTTATACACACTCATATTGTACCTAACTATACAATTAATGTGTGTAAGTTTATTTAAATCCATATACTTAATGCTCAAATACAGTTTTTACATCCTGTGCTGCAGAGCTTTACTAAAGTCTGTTTCTCTACAAGTAATATTTGTGAAAAGTTTATATTATGTACATACTCTCTGCATTTTTTTAAATTCAATATTATATTTTATTGCCTATTTTATTCCCCCGGAGTGACATCAATAAAGTTCTTATTTTTAAATCAAATACAGAACATAAAGGATAATGCATGAGAGCTGTGAACATGTGTGGAGGAATCTCATTGGCTCTCACTCGCACGATGATGCCCATCCTCTTGCTCTCATAGGTGAAGGGGAATATCTGCAGGATGGTGAAGTTCAGGATTTGGCCAGTAGGGGTCCGCAGCTGCATGGAGGACTGGTCTCGTCCCACCAGTGTGAGCCCGACACTCTCAGTCCACTGCACCAGCGACACCTATCAACACAGAGTAGAGACCATGGTGGCTGACGTTTAAAATAATATAAACACACACCTGTAAATAAAGGAGGTAAAGACGAACAGACTGACATGTTGTTGTTGTTGTTTTATAATATTAACATCGTTTAAGAAGAGAGACAAGTGACCGCTGCTCTGGTTTCTATTCTTCCCATGAAGAAGCCATTATGTCGATATGATGTTCCATTCAGGGATCACACAGAGAGCAGCAGAGACACTTTGGAGGAGAACAGCCGGTCAGAAAGCACAGTCGCCATTTAGCTTCAAATCAATAGCTCCAGCGTTTCCAGCACTCACAGCCATCGATCCATAAACTGAAGGAGAAGACCGATTCTCAACTGAGAATATTGTTCCTGCTTGATTCTTCCTGAAGGACAGATGACATCCATTAATACAATGTGTGTGTGTGTGTGTGTGTGTTTGTTTGGGGGGGAGGATTGCCCAATAACTTCCAGACCAGAAGCCAGGTCACATGACCAATTCATCATCCATCTTCTGACAGAGCTAATAGCCCAGAGGCCAAATGGACGCACAGGAGAGAAGCCAACACAGATTCCCACATTCCAACTTTTAAAAACCGCAGGATTTGTGTTTCCCGACATTTCTTATTTTTGGAAATGCCATGAGCACGTCGTCTGGCGATGCTCTTCAACGTCACAATCACTCTCGCTGCTGTTAAGGTTTCTCATCCAGGTTTGGCAAATATGAAGATTAGTCACGGGCTAGAAATTATTGATGTGTGTGTGTGGGGGGGGGGGGGGGGGGGGGGGTTCGAAGATCCAGGGTCCGCCACAACAGGACCACCTTGTTACAGCAGCGTCTGGCTCGGCCATAGACTCATGACTGGGCTGATAATGCTGCGTCCAGTGGCCTTGACTCAGAACCACCACGTAGAGGACAGTGTTTGTTTTATGAGCTGAAAGCCAAAGTGATTCAGATTTCAGATTTCGTTTGTGAATCACACAAACTGTGTGTGTGTGTGTGTGTGTGTGTGTGTGTGTGTGTGGAGGGGGGGACATGGGTTAGTTCCAGTAACTCTATTTCTCCTTTAATGACAACGCGAGATAAGAGCATTTATCAAGAATTTCTCAGATTTCCCAGGGAATCACTAATGGATCATAGGTCAGTAATTTAAATCTAGGACACTGATATCTCTAAGTATCTATATCTATATTCTTCACAGATGTTTTATTACCAATACCAAAATGAACACACGACAACCTTTCCGTCTTCTGCACGTGCCGATCTCCAAAAAGTGAAAACCACAGAGAAGAAAGTTACTGATGTGGTGAAACCCATGTGTTCAACAGTCACTGACATTGTGTCGCAGCCAGAAACCCAAACCTATATCGAGACTTCCTGAAAAACCAGCTAACACAAACTGAATCTCTGTCTCGGTCGAGTGGAACCAGTACAGTGCTGCATCTCAGAGAACTTCATCTAAACTCTAATTCAACAGCTGCAGCAGTACAGAGCCCACTTCTTTAATCACTGCGGGTACACAGGGTTCTATTAATGTATACGATCAAAAGAGGAAAGTCAAAAGGGGATAAGTGCAGTGAGCTGTGAGGCACATTAAGGAAATCCGTATTTACACCGAGAGGAAACTGATCAAGTTGAATTTCACATCCTCTTCCTAACGTTTCAAAGAATTCACTCTGGTCAAGGACAGAACATGTGGAATGTTCCACTTTAAGGAAGAAAGACACGTCGACAATCAAATTAATGGCTGTGGACGAAAAAAGCCAAGAATCGGAAGTGTGTTCTCCCGTCTGTGTTTCCCTGTTTGGCCTCGAGAACCTGATGTTTAGGTAAATGAAGTGTACATTTCCCTTCAGCTCAGAGTGAGATGTGTATCAATCTAAAAGGTCTTTGGTTGTGTGGCGTTTTGTTTACGTTTCACCACCTGATGGAAATATTTCAGCTCTTTGTTTTATAAATGTTGGAAACGTTCAAGGGTCCGTTTCCACAAACACAGAACAAAGAAGAAAACAAAACAAGCACAATAGATAATTGTTTTGCTTCTGATTGAGAAAAGACAATTTTACCTTTTTGTTTTTGCAGTCGGTAACTATTTTTATTTAGTTTACTTCCTACTTATTGCATTTTAATAATATACCTGCAGAGAGAGAGAGAGAGAGTGTGTGAAAGAAAGAGAGATAGGGAGAGGGAGAGAGAGAGAGAGAGAGAGAGAGAGAGAGAGAGAGAGAGAAAGTTTTGGCTCTGATGAGTTCAAAATGACTTGTTTCTTCCTCATTGAAAAATCCAGGATCTTTGAAAATTTGAATATCTTTGATTTTCAGAAATTTTACTGAATATATTGCATGATTCTTTTACTTCCATAAAAGTATTTTTTCCAAATTTGTGTACTCAAGACTTTAAATTACATTCACATTCACATTTGTGTCAGTTGCACATTAGAATATGATAAATTTAAGGTGGGCATAGAAACTTTTCTCTTTCAGCAATAAATGTAAAAGCAGCGAGGTAAAGGTGAAGCAAAGTCCTAAAATAACAAAAAACGAGTCATATTTTTGACTGGACGGGTACTTTAAAGTCCTTTATGATCCATTTGATGATTTAAAGACAAATATAAATCATATTAATCCCATCCGCCCTGTAGGTTTTAAAAGTTGCATGTCATATTTCTGCATCAACGTCAATAATCAAACTGTAAGAATCTGGATTGGCTCTGTGTGGCTTCTTACCTCATCGGGGCTGGACGCCTGGTAGACCCTGCACGTGTCCTCATAGTGCTGCTCCGCCTCGGCCTGGTCCGTCACCCCGTTGGACTCGTACACCGGGGTCACGTTGTGCACCAGGGCGATGGCCTTCACCGCCTCGTGAACTCTGCTGATGATGGTCTTGCGGACCTTGGTGGCCGCCGGCGCCCGGGAGGCTGGAAGGTCATGGGCGGGCTGAGGACAAATCACAGAGGGCGATATGAGAGGAATCTGAAAAGAGCTGTGACACTCACCAAAGAGAAGAAGCTGAAACTCTCAAACTGAAGAATGATCATTTGGTTTTTACATGTATGGATCTTTAGGTTCCTGTCTTTATCTTTCTCTATCACCGCTTTATCTTGCCTCCTCTTTCTCTTCTTATTATGTTCAAAAGAACACATACAAGAGGCTAATTGGAAAACAGGGAACACGAACTGGGGACGTGAAGGTTTAAGTTTGATAAACCAGTTGCTCAACCAAACCCAGCTTCAATCACGGCTGTGACAGTGGCCCGTAAACACAACCAGATGTGCAAAAGAAAAAACATGAGGAATTTGCTTTTGCATTGTGAACCTTTGCTATTTTTAGAGAGCCGTGCGTTCCAGGGGTTAATGGCGGCGTCATTAAAGAAGTCCGGTCAGTGCTTCGCTTGTGGGCTAATCCTGTTTCCTGCTCCGCTAACCTCTGGTGTCAGAGGGGACAAAGAGTGTCATCTGAGGACAGGAAGCATTCAGCCAAACAATAATCACAAACTCATACGTTTCTTAAAACAATGTCCAGGTCTGTTTGCTTTACTCTTTCCCAAGCTGTGGGGAATTTCAATCTTTTGTTTTGTAAATCTTGTTGTGAATGGATTTGTTTCATTTCTTCTTGCATCTTATCTTATTTGATCTTACCTGTGTGTAGGCGCTGAACACGTGGCTCTGCACCTCATCCATCGAGTCCATCCCATAGGCCACAGTCCCAAGGTGCAGCCGCCGGAACACCATTTCATTTTGGGTTAGAGTCCCTGGAAAAGATCATATTACAAATTACATTTCATTGCAAAATACTAAATAATTCGCACATTTTTGCATAATTGCTAACAGCATAAAATTAGGAGATGGTGCTTTAGATAATGGGCATTAAAATGAATATTGGGAAGTTATAGTTATAATCTATAAAGCTGCTTTTTGACATGTGCTGAGTTTAATCTCCTGCAATTATCCGGAAGAGGCTCCATGTGAGAACGCAAATGTTCTCCTGAGATTTCTGTGTTGTGAACCGGATAATCTCCTGCTGTGTTCTTAGTATGTGAAAGAAAAACTCCTGAGAGGGTCGGGACCCGATCGGACCGGACATTCTCCAGAGGTCACGGAAATGGCCTCAAAGTCTTTTCCTGCACCAATCTCACTCGTAGGGATTTACAGACATTAATCACAGATTGTGTTTGAAGAACGTTGTCACTCCACACAACCTCTGTATCCTCACACTCACTTTAAAAGCATTTTCAAGACCTTGTGCCCCCCCCCCCCCCCCGGCCTTATCACACTCTGGATGAGGAAATGGCCGATCATTTAATTGGGCACGAGGGCTGTAAATCTGACAGGCAGCGCCGTGCGTCTGAGGAAAAGCACTGATGGAGGTAAAGGTGTGAATTAATGAGAGACTAAAGGCTTTTCTTTAAGGGGCCAATAAGGAACAGCTTCCACACCCCCCCAGGGCAGGAAACGACTTAACTCTGCCCAACTGGATTCTCCCTTGGTAAATCCTCAGCTCTCTCACCGCTCAGTTTAGAAGTCCTACCTGTCTTGTCGGTCAGCAGGTAGGAGATGCGTCCCAGCTGCTCAGGGATGGTGCTCGCCCTCACCAGCGTCCCGGGGATCTTGGAGTCTTTCTTAATCATCCAGCTGAAAACCATCTTTCCCATATCCAGATTGACACGCAAGCTGCGTCCAATAAGAAACCACCACAAATCAATGTACTGCTCTCTGGCTGTGAACTCATAAATACAATACTGCAGGTGAGGAATCTTTGAATCGCACCTGATGGGCACGATGTGTGAGAACAGCAGCAGGAAGCGGAAGATCTGGAGGTACCAGCGGCCGGCGAAGTGCTGGAGGGCGACCATGACCAGTGACACCAGGACCAGGGCCACGAACAGGATCTTAGTCAGACAGTTCACCTCCAGGTCAAACAAACCAACCTGGGCAGCAGAGGTCACCATTAGGCATCAGATCAACACATGTACATGACGTGTAGGTCAAATAATGCTAAACATCTGTCTATGTAGATCTTAAAATCTGCAATTGTGCAAATGAAACGAAAGGAATGATTGTGTCCAGCCCCACTGTACCTTGTGCCTCGGGTTGGAGGTGTTCATGACGCTGCGCAGCTCCTTTCCTGTGTAGATCACAACCCCCACCACTGTGCCTGAAAGGGGGGGGGGAGAGAGAAAATGCTTCAGGCCAATATCATCCAGGAGCAACGTATAAATATAATATGTCATGTTTCCCAGACTCATAATCACAATGAGTAGACTTTTGTAAATGAAGAATGTCATTTTGGAATAAAGGCTACACACAGATGCTTAATAGATCACACATGTGTAAGAAGAACACTTTCTCCAGCATCGTGCTGAGCTGCCCTGGAGCGATTTCCAGCGGTGTGAGCTAAGAGGGAAGATTGGTCCTGGTTACCTCCGGGGTCTTACTGGCTTCTTAATCCCCGGACAGATATTTACCAGAGGCTACAACGGTGCTGGCCCACAGTGTGTTCTCGATGCTGAGGCTCTCGTTGACTGGGGGATCTCCATCTTCCTGTAACGGTTGATACCACACAGTGAGGGGGGGAGGGGGACACACACGACCAAACTAGTCAAATAACTGATTGTCTACCCATATGTCTATGATGTGTTCAGCAAACAAAAAGGAGAGTTCAACGGACGGGATAATTATTTATATAACGACATTTCTGGCGTCCTCTGTTTGTTTTAAGTGAGTTTTGAGAATTTGTTCACAAAGGTTGATCCTCATTCCTGTATTCAGACATGAAAACACACATTTAACAGAATGAGGTGATTAAGTTCTCCATCACTAACACGGAATAACTGTCAGTTAGGATTCCAGAAAGGCCACGAATAGAAAACCAGTGTTGATGCACAGATATGAGTTTGTGGATGGTTTCTTGTTCTGTTTGTTTTCTCTAAGTTCTGCTGCGTGTGGTAATATCCATCATGCACAAGCTTCCATGTTCACTCCATAGAAAACTTAATAAGGTCGATATCCAAGCACATTAAAAGAGTTTCAAATGAAGGGCTGCATGTTTGAAAAGAGGCAGAAAAGTTATGTGAGCACTCACCCTGGTAAAAGTTCCAATGAAGTTATGGATGTCGATATTCGGCTCTTCGGCGTAAACATAAGATCTGATTTGGAGGAGGTCCTGGAACACATTCGAAAAATTGTTTAATATCAACAACATTATTAAAGTATGTCACATGACATATTACATATGGACACCAGCATCCATCTTTAAATCATCATCTACAGTTTGTGTCGCAGCAGTGTTTGCTATGTTGAGAACTTCTGCCTGAGGCCAGGAACTGTTATGAGGCATTCAAAATAAAAAATAAATATTCCCACACTTGTTTGACAAATATAGCATTTGCTTGATTTCTGCTTATATGTAAATCCGGAGGCACACAACGTTTACCCTCAAACAAGAAGCCAAGTACACACGCTCGATGGTGTGGGGCCGATAAGGTGAAGTGAGAACGACAATAAGCAAATTATATTTGTGACATCATCACATTTTATTTGCATTCAGCCTGTTTCAAGCCCTCATCTGTTTGCTTCTCGTTCTCTGCTCACACATATGTTTCAACACGTGATATTAATCTGTTCTCAAAAACAGGTTTGACTCTTTCTGTCGTAAGATAAGTGAACTTGTAGAAAACACCGCTTCATTAAAATCACATGTTAATGGAGCTGTCACTTCCAGAGTCAATTCTGATTTTATAACCACGAACACAAATTAAAGATAAACTGCTGTGCTTTGATTTCACTGACATTTCCATACAAATTCACATGTAAACGACAAAATATATATTTCTTAATTTCTTATTTCAGCCGTGTTCGTATCCATTACATCGATTATCAATTTATCAGATTATTATTATCTCCATTCATCACATGTGCAATAAAAATCTTCATAGTGTCTTGATCCGAAACAAAGATATTCAACTGCATCTGAGACGACAATGAAAACATAGAAATATTAAAAAGACTGAATCAATGATAAATCCCTCAAACAAATAATAATTATCAAAACAGTTGCCAACGAATTTGCTGTTGATGGACCGATAATCAGCTTTTAGCCAGTAATGGTCATCATTAGCCATTTCATAAATATTAAAATCCAGCAAAATGTCTTTGTGACGGCAGCCTTACGTCCAGATTGACAGTTTGTATAGGAGTGTTGTTTGCGTTATAGTTTTGCATTTTACATTGACATCTCTCGCCCAAGGCTACGAGGCTGACAGGTAACTCTGCATTTATGTGCTCTTTGACATTTGTTTGACAAACATGGCTGTTATTTTATTCTTATTAGATCCTGAATCCTGAGGCATAAGCTGCTTATCTTCAGAAAACCATCTGAGGGATCGGAGGAGCAGGAGGCGACAGGAGCAGGAGGCGACAGGAGCAGGGGGAGTTTGACAAGCAGCAGTTCAAGGTTGAGTCAGACTCAATCAACTTACTGTCATTGTTGATGTTGTGTTATTGTGGTTTTATCCTCTTGTGAAGCGCTTTGTAGCCTTGTTAAGAACACTGCTATACGAATAAGACTTATTATTATTATTGCTAAAACAACTAAACGTTATTATAGAACAATCTGCTGATTAATCATTTAATCTATAATGTGCCATTAAAGTTTTCAAAGCCCGAATTACATCTTCAAAGTGTTTAATACTGAAATTCACTGTATTTTTTAAATAAGCCTGAAGAGCTCATCAGGTCTGAGTTGAACCTTCAGATCCATGAAGTTCTCAGAGGACCAGGACCTGCACTGAAAGTACCGCTCTGTCCTCATCAAGGTATTGGACATGTCCCCATGTGGCAATAACTCCAGAATTCAATGTCATAAACACAGTGTCGCAACTTTCAATCTCTCCCCCATCTTTTAATCCATGACTCACAGCAGCGGTTGGCAGCCTCTGCGTGCAGGCCACTGGGAGGCGCAGTTTCCAGTCCGTCTCTCCGTCCAGCTGGTCAGTCCGCAGGAAGCAGGAGCCTGGAAGGGAGGAGAGGACAAGAAGTGCCACTGAGGCCAGGAGGAAACACACTTACCCCTAGAGGGCAACAACACACAGGCTTAGTGCGACAAAGGGACTCGTTATCTGGATGCTTGATGATGGCACTGAATGTACTTATTCATACTTCTATACATATCGAAGGCTACATGTCCACAGTTGTTCTGATTTGTGAATGACCACATTTAAATGGTCTTGGAAACACATTGACCCGGAGTCGCATGTGAATCAGCAACTTCTGAGGGAGCTGGCTGCAGAGTGCTTGTGGGATCAAGCCAGGGCAGAAGTGGAGGCATCCAGCGAGGCCCATCCCCCCCACCAGCCTGCGTGCGTCATCCTGGCCTAGGCTCTTCATAATTGACCTAATGGCCTCCACATGGAAGAGAGATAACCAAGCACTATTTCCAGTAAAACAAAGCTGTTGTTTTTCCCTCCCCCAACAGGAAGACGCAAACCAAAACACGCATGTAGCTTCTCTCACACAGTCACGTTTGTTTATCTGGAGGCTGAAAATATAAAAAGGTATTTGAAATGTGCTGTGACTCAGTCTGGGCCTTTTTTGAATTGACTTGTTTGTATATTTGCAAATACACAAAACAACGCAACTCTCCACGTCAGTGTCATCACTCGCGAATCTCCTTCTGATCCGTATTTGATTATTCAGATGAGGACGCCTCCTCCTCATGTCTCCTGTTTTCTCTTTGCATTTGATTTTTTGCGGGTGTGCCCCAGATTCTCGTCTCATTAATTTCCTCCTCATTTGAAAGACAAAATTGGCCGATAGACAAAGAGAGAACATTTTTGTCTACTGTTAAATGCAGACGGCAGTCCCCCCCCCCCCCCCCCCCCCCCACCAAACTTTGAGTGATAGTTTAGTACTGGACCCGATTGCAATTTAGACCTTGGAGGACTTCCTGTCCTGGCTCAGGGCTAATCCCTGCACCTCAGCGCCTTTTTTAAACAAGTCATTTCCCCAGGCAGCCCGCCAGCCAGCCAGGCAGCCAGTCTGTTGTGGAGATCTGGATGAATGACCAGCAGATGTTTACCATTTCTTTCAGAGGTCCTTAAAAAGATCATGTCAGCAGGAACACGCTGGTTCTACAAAGAAAAGGGCAGAAAGAAAAACATGAGTTCCCTAATCTTCCTCCTCCTCCTCCTCCTCTTCCTCCTCTGTTCTTTTAACTGTGGCAAAGTTTAGACTTTTTGCTTTTCATGTGCCACGTTACCAAACAGCTAGCCAGTCACAATAATAAGCCCCTGCAGCACAAATCATCCTGTCGTGGCCCGAGCAGGACCCTGACCAGGTTTCACTCCCCCCCGACCCGCCCCTCTGCTCCCCCAACAGTTTATGGATTATTGCTAAGTGGTCGATAGTCTAATAAAGATGTATTATGACTCCTTGAAATGCAGGTTAATTTAAAAATTCCACCGCTTTCCCCTTTGTCAGCTCCTGGTTTCACCTCCGCTCGAGTGTCTCCCTGAATTGTGAGCCACATAACTCTGAATCACTCAGTCATATTAGTGAAACGTGTGGGACAACATGTGTGACCTTTCCTTCAGCTCCGGTGAAATGAGTGATTCAGGGAGAAGCCCTCGCTCGGAAACTGAACACAGGGCTCGCTTCTCGTATTTCAAGCACTAAGATCTCAGAGAACCCACTCGGCAAAACCACAGATTCACCCTCACAGCTCAAACTAACTTATGAACAAACCCATAAACCTAAAAAAAAAAAATATATATATATCAATAAATAGTACTTAATTGAATTTGTGTCCAAGATCTAATTGAAGGTATTCTAGGTTCCATGTCTCCTGTGAATGCATCGAGGTTGACAGGCTGAAGCTGGGCATTGATCACAAGATTACAAAATCTTTACTAACTCCTTTCACCTCAGTCACCACCGGAGCACAGGAGATTAACAGCCCCCTCATTATCCACTCTCATATAAACGGAAACTTGACAGTCCTTAAAAACGCACAAAGCAAAAAAAAAAGGCAAAACTAGTCACAGATGTGGATGAAGCAATCTGCAACGAACCTTCTCCACGATTATAAGGTCTCCCACTTGAATCCCACTGCTTTTAACCTTCACTGTACCTGGAACACAGATGAAAAAAAGTGTTTGGTTAATTCACACCTTAAAGATTAAATCAGATCTTCAAATGAATCAATCGTCTTGGTTTGAATTCTCAATAAACAGACACAGACTTTAAAAAGCAGTGGAATTTAATTCTTCTGGCTTTAAAATAAAGTTTGATGTGTTTTCTTTTTAATCAAACATATCTATAAACATCTACTACTAATGTCTCCTCCTGGTGAACCCATGTGTCACCAGTCAGCCCAGTAATTTTCCATGCAGATTGGGAGGAATGCTCGGGAAGCTGAGCCTTTTCTCTCCTTCCATTTGGAACCGACGGGCAAAATTGTTTGGAAGAGATCACCGACCCTTGACCTTTCGCTGTGACCCCTGGGCTTTGCATATGTGAGACATTAAAGCACATTAATATTGCTATTGCATTAGGGGTTCTTGGGACTTCACAGCAGCGCTTGGCTCTATTTGTGCCATAAATTCTATTTTTACAGAATAAAAGATCAACAAAGAAAAAGTCGGCTTCAGGTCAGAGCTCTCAGAAACAAACTGTATCTAAAGAGAAAGGACGAGGAGATGAGAAGCTCTGACTTCTTCACCATACAGTTTCTATAAAACCCTCAAATATGCAGTGGGGCCGCTATCATGGCGGCAACCAGTCACTGTGTTTATGGGTAAAACAAGCTGCCACATCAAAGGGACAAAGTGATGGAAACCACAAGAGGTCTCCTGCTTTTTATTGCTGGTAGCACTTTATACCAAGGCCTCTTATGTACACTTTTACATCTCTGCTTTGAATTACCTTCCATTTCCCCCAGCCCCAATAAGTTTTATTAGGACCAACCTCCTACAGTTAATAGACGCTGATCCTGAGAAATAAGCAACACGGCTCAGATATCAACTCAGACTAAACATCGGCAGCTCGGCCCCGAGCCTCTGATCCTCACCTCTCGTTGAGAGCTTGCTGTAAATCTGAGAGTTCACTTCTTTGTCTCGAAGATAGCATCTTATTTCTTCCACTGCCTCTCGCATGATGGTGATGGTCAGTACGAGACCCTGGAGAGGAGAAAAGGACGAAAACCACAAACCAACATTGACTTTCAGAGCTGTGGAAATACCAAAGTATAATGCACAGAACAAAGTATGAGAACAGACAAATGCTATTGACCGGACAAGTAGCAGTTAAAAAAACGACACATACCAGAGGGACCCAGTAGGTGTAGAGGGCCCCCAAGCGCAGCTCTTCAATAAACTGAGAGCAGGCCAGAAGCAAAAAGTACAAGTTGAAGAAGTATTTGTACTCGTTGTACAGCACCTGAGAACAGACAAGAGAAGTACTCAGTGGAATATTTGCTTCGGACAGAAACTTTAACAAATGTATGAAAAATTAAATGAATGAAAAATGAAATGAGTTCTAGATCCCTGGTTTCCTTTCTTGTTTATAGTTGATTGTAATTAAGTTTATGGTTAAACTGTAAAATATCAAGCTGCATTTACATTTCTTGATTAGTCATCAGGGTTTGATAATGACATCTTAGGGCCACTTATTAATAAATATGAACAGATGTATCAGTGACAGAAATATTTTACTGACCAATAACGGCATCAGCACACTTTTAATTTACATCGTTCCGGCTCTTAAATGTATTTTCATTTGTAAATGTCAGTTTGAGCAGTTTAATAATCCATAAAGGCCGTTTTATGACATTTCATAAAGTAAAGGATTAAAGAGAGCTGAAAAAGAATTGATAACTGATAATGTTAATATTATAGCATTTTATATTATAATGTAATGTAATTTAGTTGCAGTTGAGGATTGAGGAATGATTGTTCTATGCTGGACTCATTCAATCACAAATATTAAAAGGGTCTTTACCACATAACTATTTGGGCCAAATTCATATCAACATATCCGTCACTCGCAAGCTTTTAACAAAACATAGCCCAGGCTCAGTCTACAAATCTCATTTAAACACAAATAGTTGTTCCTCCACCGTTGTTGTTCATATAATCAACACACATACTACAACTTTACTCAATTTCATTACCACCGTGGTGCTAGATTACAATCAGGGGAAAGCTTGAGTCATTTCTAAAAGCGTCGAGCAGCAGCACAGAGAAAGAAACGTAATACGATAATATGTTTTAGTGAGAAGAACTGAAAGTAAATAAAAAGCACAAAGTTTTGCAATGCAAATAGGTGTTTGCAAATTTGAGCTACTTTCAGCGTCGGCCTTCATACACAAAATTAAGATCTTGAGACAACTGAATATCTGGAAAACAAATGTGTATGTAAATCATAGCAGGAAAATGCACAGAGTCCAAAGACAGCACGCAGCTGAGTCACAACCGTCCACGAAGGAAAAGTCACTTCCACACTCATCTGAACCTCTGAAGCTGAACGTGACGAAAGTGGTGCAAAAAGATTGTGAAGATGTTTTTCCTTAATGTGGTTGAATTGATCTCCTTCTGACACGTCTTTCAAATGTCTTCATTTGAACATGAGACACTGGATTATTACCTGAAGGTCTCATTGTGTTGACATGTGAAGTGTTGTCATTTAGAAGCCATGATGATATTGCAGTGCCAGTGTCAACATTAGGGTTGCAAAATTCCGGGAATGTTCAAAGTTGGAAACTTTCCATGGAATATACGGGAATATACAGGAATAAACTGGAAATTGTGTGGGTAACTTATACTCACTGTATTTACCTTGTCATATACAGACATAAATATAAACATTTTGTTTTTTCATAGGCGGATTTGAGCCCTGAGGAAAATGTGGGCACTTGTCTATATGCTTCTGCATCTTTGTGTCTTTCTCAACATAGGTCTTTGCACAGTATTTGCACATGTACACAGCCTTTCCTTCTACATTGGCTGAGGTGAAATGTCTCCACACATGAGATAGTGCACGTGGCATTATTATGTAGAATAGGTTGAGAAAAAAGCTTGTAAAAAAACACTAATGCAATGCTAGAGATATAAATAATTGGAATCGTCTTTAAAAATATTTTACAATTGATGGATAAATGAATAGAAAGTTTCCGGAAATTTACCAGATATTGTCCGCCCCTTTGCAACCCTAGTCAAGATGTCATATGACAAGTACGAATATTAAAAATCTCTGGGCTCCGGGAGGTGGGGGGTTCTCGTGTGGGCTAAGGAGAGGAAAGGTGAAGGCGTGACCTTTGGCTGACACTCACCATAGGCAGGAAGGTGAAGAAGTTGTACTTCTGGTTGTTAATGACATTCCGGGGGAACCGCTGCTCCCTCTTTTCTGGGTGGCCGAGCCAAACGGTGCGTGGCCGGAAGTCGCCCATGCCACAGCACCTGGACCAGGGGCAGCACCTGAGAGGAAACACCAGGGAGGGTTACACAACGTTTAGTCCCACCGCAGGAATGTAAACAAATCTGACTCACAACCCTGTTTTGTGTTGAGTGAACCTGTTGATAAGGCTGCTGCACTTTTAATGTATTTGCTGTCACATCTCCTTGTTAATCATTTGCTTATTGAAGCCGAGCCAAAGATCCACGACCACAGAGTCAAGAGAGATGGCGTCTTAGGAAAGAAACATTAACCTCATCTGAAACCGGGCGGCGACTCCCTTCACGCCACCAAAACAAAACGTTCCTCCTCAATAGACCACCGGGTCAGAGACCTCGTGACTGTTACCTGACTGAGCAGGTGAAAAAAGATTTAATATAAGTTCACAGCCTCTATCAGCGGCAGGCAGTGATTTTTATTCTCCGGCAGTAAAAGAGGATTAACCACATTTCATAATGCAGCAGCAACAATATTCACTGTTCATAAATACAGTTATTCTGACAACCGAAAGTGGTTGAACTGGATCCCAACTGGAACCAGTTCTCGATTCCCCCGCCCCACATTTCAGAGGCCATGCAAATATGTAGTCATTTTGGATCAGGGTTGACTGAAGGCACTCAAACGTAAAGAACAGTGTTTAAAGACCAGAGAATAAAGATCTATTAGTGAAGCTGCAGATTCCAACCAACTGAATCCCCCCCCTGCTGTGACCTGCAGTGACCTGAAGGGGAAGTGACAAGTCGCTCCAGTGTTTGGTTTTGTCCTTTCTGGGCTCCTGTAGAAAAACAACAACCCACTCTGTGGAAGAGGACCCACTTTCAATGAGGGTATAAACGCACAATATGTAACTTTAGCCACTAGGGGGTCTCTCAATCAAAACAACAGCAAAAGACCTTGTTTGATGATACCATAAAGATTACTTACCCTGACACGAGTAAGATGATGTATTGTATTAAAGTTGTTTTCACATTAAGCAGCAAACATCAATGAATATTTGAGAACCATTAAAAGTGGCCAATACAAATAGATGGAAGGCTAACAGAGTGTTTTACCTTCATAATGCATCGTCGGCCCCAGAGGTTAAAGCAGAGACGGATAAATTTGATTTGACGCAATTAAAACTCGACCAATATGAGACTTCCTGTTACCTTGAATAAATATGCAGATTTCTCTGGGTTTGTTGGAAACATTTTGGGATCATGTGAGGAAACAAGTCCCTTAAATATATTATATATGTCGAGTTGTTGTTTTTTCAAGACATTTTAATGAAGAATTGTTGTGTTTGTGATGCTGTGTGTATCTTTGTATCTAAATTCTCCTCCTGTGGTGTCATCCAAGTGTCCGTTAGCCCCGGTATTCAAATCTGACCAAAAACGACATCATTTACTCCATGTTTTATACCTAAATGTTTATTATTCTCAACCCGAGTTGTGCGTGGAACACAACGGACATTTACGCTAAAAGCCCGGTGTATATGACGCAGCTCCGAGGGGCGTACAGACACTGGGATGACACCACAGCATCAGTACTGTGTTTGGTTTGTCCAGTCCGGGCTACTGTAAAAAAAAACATGGCTGCCTCCACAGAGAGGACCTGCACCGGATGTAAATATAGAGTATTTGAATATAAATGGCTCATTCTGGGGTTAAGAAAACAACAATTTGGATGAAACACACAAGTGAAAACATCTGAACATCTGTAATAGCTCATAAATCTGCCAATAGGTCATTTGAACCTACAGCCTACACACTGGACCTTTAACTGACATGATGCTGCATAATTCAACTGACTTGCTATGGTTTATTGTTCTTATGGTGTTTACACATAATGATAATAACGTTGGCCATGTTCTACACCTTCCTTTAGAGGGGGGGGGGGGGCATCTATATAGATAAAAAAATGTGTAAATAATAAAACACACATATGATCAGAACCAGGAATTAGCCGGGTCCCTGCCTGGCTGCTGGATTAACGTGCCTCTAACCCGCGGGCCTCCGGGTCCGCGCAGCTTCCCGAGCAAATATTGACATCCTGGGCGTTGGAGGTGCACTTGCCCCGGAAAAGGGGACGTCCCGCCCGGTGTAGCCTCGGCTAGCGGTGCTAAGGCTACACCCGGCTGCTACATTTACTAGCCCGAACACAGATGCTAGCGGTGGGTTCCGACCCGTGGATCTCGTCAGCGCCTTGCTAGCTCTAGGAGACACAATGCGGAGCCGCGCCTGTGAGCCGCCATCCCGGCTGCAGCGACCCGGACACCAGCCACCTGACTCGCGGTGGTTCCGTGTTCATGTGTCCCTCTCCTCGCCACCCCTCCGCCCCAGCAGCGGCCCTTACCCATTCCGGTTTTTCCCGTCGTGTCGCTTCGGTCGCCTCACGGGCTGGAGCGGAATGTTGTCGGTCATGTCTGGAGCCTCGGTGGCGGCCGGTCGCTGCTGGAAGCCCCGGGAGGACGCGCTGGTGGAGGCGGCGGCGGCGGTTCTGGGCGGAGGCTTCCCCAGCTGTCAGTCACTCAGGACGGGGACAGGCTCAGCGAACCCGTCCTCCACCACACATGACTCACTGGAGGATTCACACTGTTTATTCTGTATTAACATAAACATTATTATCACCTGGGATTTTACTATAAAAGTGCAAATTATTCTATAATTGAATAGTATTATCACATTGTTTATTATTGTCTTATTTCATATTGAATATCATATATCATCATCCTGCATATAATTATCTCATTGAATATTATTATCATCGTGCATATTATTATCTCATTTCCTTAGTATGGAAGCCCAAGTAGTTCAAATCATTCATCAGTCATGAGAAACTTGAAATAATTAAATAATGAGTCAGTATCTCAAAATACTGAGTTCGTTTCTCAAAATACAAGATTAGTATTCTAGAGAGTTATCTAGTGTTATACAGAATTATCTGAAAAATATGAATCTACAACATTAAGATGACCTATCTGAAATAATGACTTACCAACTGAAACGTATGACTGATCTCAAAATAGTCAATAGTTTTAGATTCTCAGTCATAATAACTCAAAAAATGACTTTGTATTTCATATGAAAACTTAGTTTCCAAGAAAATAATGACTTAGTATCTGAAAAGAATGACCTAACTCAAAATAGTAACTTATATCGCAAAATAATTACCTATCTTAAGATGAGATTACCTTCTCATTCAAACTAATGTTTCAGTATCGCAAGTACTGAATAGTTAATACCTCAACTTATCTCCGACTCTACCACACACAGTAAAGATCTTGTTTAAATTTGAACACAAGTGACAATAACCCAATGTGACATATTAAAGACTGTACTCTGAATACATTCTGCATTTAATACTTCCTAAAAACATGACTGTTACTGATATGAGGTGAAAAAGTATTTGAAACAAAGGGTGTTGTACTGTAGTATTTGGGCTAATTCAAGACTAGAGTACTAGTACAGTATGCTTTGTATAATACTAGGGTATTTGACCACAGGTCATTTACTTTAGAACTAAATGGTGACAGAATTTGGAACAGCTTAAAACATATATAAAATGTTGAGTGCACCAATTTGGTAAAAGCAATAATTAAAATCGTATTTACAATTTTGTAGCAGAGGCACCTTAGTATGTGATGTTAGTACAAGTTATGTTTACACATATCTCTAACTTGTCTTCTGAATGTTGTCTGTAACTGAATCAAATGACAGTATAGATTCAAAATGTACCATCGAAACAGAGTCAATGCACAACAACACAAACAGCTTCACTGTAGAAGATGAGCTGAAATGAATGATCAACACACGAGACGAGAGGAAGCTTCAGTTGAAGATGCAAATATTTTTTGTTGAGGATGCAAAGTGATTAATGGCTCCTGGTGTCATGAAGTCATCTGAAGGTGAACAGACACGTGAGGGATTTGCTGGGAGAGAATTTAGCACGAGGGGGAGGATGCACAGCGTTTCAGGTGCAGCACTGGAGAGTGCATCAGCCTGTAGTCGGGTGGGTTCTGCTTTAAATGTGATTGCAACAGTACTCGAGTAAAGACAGTGGAAGTATTGAAAAAAGTCACCCTGATTTTATTTTTCAAAATCAGAAAACATTGGAGGTGAAGGAAACATTTGAAAAACAAAAAAAACATTTACATTGTAAACAAGCCAAACTGGCTCAACATGACTTGAATTGTAGAGACAACTTGAAAGCAGTTTTGACACGTTTGCTAAAGAAAGGCACAATTTGGCAAATGCATATCGATAAGGAATGTACAGCAGGGGCCCACGAAGTAGTCTGACCTTTCCGAGTTGTGTAAAGTGTCCAGTGATACATTCATTACTGCTCCACTCAGCAGGCTGAGGAGGAACAACCTTGTCGTATGCCCACGAATGTATCTGAAAATATACAGAGCACTGCATTGAGAGCAGGAGGTACAGAGGACAACTAAAATCTAAACGAGGTAGAACTTGCCCCCCTGAACTCAAGCAGTGTCTAGAATATAAATAAATTAAATGATGCTACAAGTTGAAAAGTCTTGACAGTTGCTCTAAATGGTCTTTGCAAACAAAACCTCGACAGGAAGGAAAAGCTGACAAAATTGTTGGTTTGCCCTTTTCCCCCCGTTCAGTCGTCACAGGGAAGCAGTGGAACGGGAATGCAACTATAAAATAAAACAGTTACTGTAACTAAAACCTGAATAAAGTGCAGGCATGAGAACATCGCGTGTAAGAACAGCCAAATTAATTTGACCCCGGCAGACACAAGTGGAGGATGTACAAGATGAGAAACTGACTTTTGTAAACTGAAAACTTTGAAATACATGCCATGCTACACTGTACTACATGAATTTATCAGTCCAGCAGAGCCTTCATAACGTAACCGGATCAGTGAGAGACAACAGCAACACACACAGCTCAGATCAGGCACTTGGCAAAAAGGGTTCGAGTCGTAAACAGCCGTCTCTATGTTGTGTTCTTCATTGTCCAAAAACCGACTGTTGTGACTTGCTCTAAACAGACAAGACACCGTCATATGATTTCAGTCTAAACCAAAGCCCCTTTCAAAATGAGACGTGACGACTTTTACCACTTCAACAATGCACAATGTAGTAAAACCTATGGCACACAATAGGAGGGAGAGTAGTCATTAGACACACACGGTTAACTACAACATCGTTTCCGAACACTGAGACTCGAGTCTCGCCCTGAAACTTTTCCTATTAAAGTCAAAATCCTTCAGTATCTAGGAGACAGTCTGAGTTAAAGCAGTTTCAAGTAAGTTATACATTCAACTTTCTGGATAGACAGCAAACAAAACAAAAAAAAAAAAAATCACAAGAAAGAAAAAAAAAAAATACCCGCATACATATTTATATAAAATAAAATACAACTACAGTAGTTATATCAAGTTCAACTAAGAATAACACTTGAATCGTTTCAGAAGGAGAGAGCTGCAATGAACTTACTGGAAAAATTCAACCAATCTAAGCAGAGTTCTAAAGGGTTTTCTCAGAGTATTGATTGTACCTCATTCAAAAAAAGTGTGACATTCAAAAAAAGTGAGTTCAGGTAACAAACTGGCAAATGGCTGCAAAAAGCCTAATTGACTGCAATTTTACCCTCCTCCATAAAATGAGGGAACTGGGATTTTGGCACACTGTCAGAACCGTTCTTCTCCATCTCAGCCAACGAGGCGGAGCCAGAGTGGGAGCCGTCCATCTTCATGAGGCCCCCAGTGGACCCGATGAGAAGCCCCCCAGCAGGGCTGCCGGGGTGCGGGATGCCCCCTCCCTGGATGACCGAGATCTCGTTGGTCTTCATGGTCAGGCCGCCGCTGAAGGCCGCAGCGTACTGGTTCCACAGAGATGGATCGAAGCTCATGGGGGGGGCGCCCATTTCCTGGGGAGCCTGCATCATTTCTGGCATCATCTGAGCCTCGGCACTCATCGCCATCAGGGTCAGGGGATTGTCCAGAGAGAGACGCTGACCACGGCGGGAGGAGTTGTTCCACATGTGAGTGCCGATGTGCACCTGGAAAACAAAAAACGCACAATCACATTAAAACCCTGGATACATCATCATCCAAAGTAATTGTTAATACCGAGAAGATGAGTATTTACGTTTATATTTAATGTAGAAAATACATTAGCAGAATTTGTTCTCCCTCTATTCTATTCATAGTGATTTAGAGGGAAGTTTGTGGTTGAACGGTAAAATATAAAGCCTTCAATTCCCATATCTTTAAATGTAGAGTTTGGAAAGAGCCTCTTACGAGCCATTGCAATATGTATATTCCCATTATTGTATCAGCCCATTATCAAACCAGCTCTATTGCAAAGAACCCAGTTTGAATGAAAATGCCCATTCAACACTGACAGTTGTAACTAACCTTGAGATTCCCCTTGGTGGTGAAAGCCCTGCCACAGACGTTGCAGGCAAAAGGCTTCTCCCCCGTGTGAGTGCGCTCGTGGATCTGCAAGGCGCTGGCCGAGGAGAAGTTCTTGCCGCAGGCGTTGCACACGTGCTGCTTGGTGGACCGGCGAGCTGCGGAGGACATGGAGGAGTTCATGGCTGTTCCCTGAGGCATGTGAGAGCTGAACAGACCGTGAGGGCCCAGAGGATTCTCCGAGGGGATCTTCATCTCCAAACTGGCCAGACTCGACGGCATCCTCATGAAAGACATGTTGTTCGGAACTGTAGAAGAAGAGGAAAATTAGAGCCTAATATTTAATGGGACAGCTTTTTTTAAAATACTTTTATCTCAAGTCAATGAAACTCACCGTAGTCTCCGTTAGTGAACGGCATGCCGGGTTCTTCTTTAATGGCTCTGGGGGTAAAGTTGCTGGATGCTGTGAGGTCAAGGGCTCCACTTGACTCGGTGCCCTCTTGAGGGCCACCATCACACTCGAGTTTTGGTCCACTATAGGTGAAGTCCTCGGCGGCAGACTCCGGTGACTTGCTGCTCATGTGGTTGTTCAACGGGGAGGATGAATGAAAAGACGTGGCCGAGTCAGAAATAGCTGGACTACGGCCATTCTGATATTCCGGCTCTCTGGGAGCCGACGGGGATTCTTTGAATGTTCCCTCGCTCTCCGAAGCAGTGCTAGTCTGTCGTTTCAGTGCAAGAGCAGAGGTGAGGTTCTTCAGAATATCTAGACTGGAAAACACCACAGGGGGGGCAAGCTGCAGTGGTTGTTCCTCAATGGGAGGTGGGAGGGATTCTAAGGGGTCGTTTGGCTTCTCGGAGTTCAGCTCCGGCTCAGGATCCTCCATGCTGGCGTCAAAACCATTGCTGTCCATGTGCTTCTCCTCTGATAGATTCTGTTCCATTGCTTCTGCCTCTTCAAACTGGTTTTCTGACACTGGGGTGTTGGGAATTTGCCCACCCATGTGCATGCGGATGTGCTGCTGCAGAACCACAGCGTTGGTGAACTTCTTCTGGCAGATGGGACAGGAGTGCTGCATCTTAAGCGGAGTGTTGGCCCTGTGCACCCCATAGTGAGCCTTGAGGTTTCCCTTGGTGGAGAAGGCGCGGCCACAGATCTTGCACTTGTACGGCCTCTCTCCAGTGTGTGTGCGGTAGTGCATCTTGAGCGAGCTCTGGCAGCTGAGCACCCGGTGGCAGATTACACACTCATTGGGATCGCTGGTCCTCTTTTCCAGGCCGTCGACCATCTGCTGAAGTTTCGCCGTCCCAGAGCTGTGCTCCACTGGGTGAGAGTTGCCATTCATATGAGGCAGTGGTCCCAGTAGCTCTTTAGCATCCTTCTGATGATGACACGGCCCCGTCTCCTGAGCAAACACCTGGGTGGGAACAGACTGAGGGCTATCGCTTGCCGATGGGGAGGGTCTCTGTGAAAATGGGTCCCCTACAAAGCTGTCAAACGTGGACTTGAACACGGGTATCGGTGACGGCTGGAACCCGGCAGCAGGATGGCTTAAGATGGGCTTGATTTCCGTCATGTTGGACTCATCCATGGGTATAGACATGCCAAATGGAATCCCACTGGTGGTGGTAATATTGTCAAGGTGCTCCGGCACAGGATGTGGGTTCATGGTAATGTTCGGGTACTTGTCTCTGTGTCGCTGAAAATGCACTTTGAGGTTTCCTTTGGTCGTAAAGCGGTTTCCACAGATGTTACACTTAAAGGGCCGCTCGCCAGTGTGGGAACGCAAGTGGATCTGGAGAGCACTGTCGTTGCCGAAGGTCTTTCCACAGTACTTACACTTGTGCCGGTATAACGAGTCTCCGTTCTTCAATTCCGGCGGGGGGATCGGTATCTTCGTCTTCACCTTTTTGGAGGAATCCACTCCTTCTTGAATACCGTTGAAGGTGCTTTGGAAACCCATGCCACTGGATGACTGGGGCGGCAGCGCTGGTAAACGGCTGGCCAGATCTGGAAGGCCCTTAAAAATGTCTGATTTAGAAGTCACTGAAGCCAGTCCCCCCGGCAGAGAGGCAGAGCCGCCCGGGGGCAGAGGGAGTTTACCTTGCTTCATCGTCTCCATAGAGAGGCTCTGACTGCCGGTCCTCTTTCCTATCAGGGCGGCTGCAGCAGACAGCTGCTGAGAGAGATGTGCCCCGAGGGCTTTCAGGGGGTCCACGACTGCCCCGACAGATCCCTGGAGACCATGCGACGTCATCATGGCCACTTGGATTCGAATCTGTTCCGTGAGCTGGATCTGATGGAGCTGCTGCTGCTGGAGGCACACCAGCTGCTCCAGGATCATCGGGATGGTCTGCACGGTCTCCTGCGACGAGGCCAGCGACGAGCTACTCGAGGAATGTTGTGAGACGGCCACCTTGGTGTCTGGCATGGTTTCCAGAGTGACGTTGGAGTCGTGCATCTGGGGTGAGGGGTTGAAAGTCATCCCGGGGCTAGCAGACATTTCTCCATGATCCTGCTGTCCCGAGTCATCTGCATTCATGCTCGACTCCTCCTCCTCCTCCGCTCGCTCCAGATGGTCGGCGTTAGCGTTTGATAAGGAGGGACTACTGGACTGGCTATCGTCGTGGTCACTGGTCAGACCCCCGGGAGATCCGTGTGAATATTCCTCCGGCCCGTCCTGGCCCTCTCGGTCCTTCATGATGACCACTTGCTGACGTTTAGTGCAGTTCTTCTCATGCTCAAGAAACTCTGCCTCATCAAAGAACTCGGCACAACACTTGTTGCAGACTCTGGTCTCATCCATTCTGATCCTCTTCATCTCGTTTCCAGCCTCCTCGGCTCCAGCGTCGCGAGGAATCCCTGAAACAAGAGGATCGCAGCGTTTTAATTTATACTCTTTTCTACAGTTATGTTGCAAAGACCAATCACAAGATGAATGAAAGACAAACATTTCTACTCCAAGGCATCAAGGAGAGTGATTTCAGGAGGATCATGTTGAACATTTTTCCTAATTGTGAAAGTCTGATGATTATATTCCACAGAAACCTTTCAGACTTCAGTATGTTGTGTGTATTTGATTACACAACCTTGTAACATAGCCCCCTTTGGGTCACAGCACTGGGCTGTGGAGGGGCTTTGTACTGGCCTGTTGTCTACAGGGCCAGCAGAGGGCAATCATCTACCTTTGACACCACCCAGAGCACTGTCCAGGAGGACAAAGAGCCAAAGGGCATTAAATTACTGTGTTTCTGAAATCAGCCCCCGACCACTTGTTAAAATATCAGATCCGTTACAGGCACCACATGTGGGGCAGGACTGGTCCCCAGTTATTCAACACCAGCCACCAGTAAAACGGGAATAAAAATGGATATCCATCAACTTTCAGGACTTTTACATTTTGTGTCCCAGATTTAAGTCGACAACAAACTGCAGAGACCAAGTTTTAACTATGCAAACATGGAATGAAAGAAAATAGGAATGAGGGGGGGGGGGTCTGATGTGATGTTGATTACCTTAAAAGTATTTTCACAGCCTGTGAAAAGCCTGATAAGTGAGCTTTTTAATTTGTCTGCTAACCAAGAGGCCATTTCACAACTGGGTGTATTGTTAAATGCTAATGCCCCCAGAGAGAAGGGGGGGGGGGGGACCACCTGTTTGCATTTGCCCAGGGAAACTGTGGGACTTGTTAATTGCTCACCGGGAGGTATCACGCACAAAATGAAAAAGTTTCCAACTGCATCGCGTTTTCATCCGTGGAGATCCGGCTCACACACAGTCACACACACGGACACACAAATAGTACGAGGCTGTCGCTCCACGGGGAGAGTTCAAACGAGGGGGCACAGGAGCATATGGGACAATTTGCTTCCAGTAAGACGAATCAGAACTGGTTGAGATCCAGTCCAGGAGCTGGAGCTGTGTGTGTGTGTGTGTGTGTGTGTGTGTGTGTTCACCTCCAGGTGGGGACGTGACACGAGGTCAGATCAAACATTCAGGGGCCACGACACAAGTCACATTTCATCCTCAAGTCAAAAAACCTCCACATTCAAACCACCGGAGATAGCCAGCCCCCCCTCCCTCGCTCGCTCCCCCCCACCACACCCCCACCCATTATAAAAGGTGGGCTCGTTCTACAACAACGCTGGAACTTGCATATGGCAACACCAAAAACGCACCCCCACCCTGTCTCTCCACAAAAAAAAAGAAGGCTCCATCCCCCACCTCTCCACATATGTACGAAAGGAAACAGTCATGCATTAAACTGGGGGATTTATTGCCTCCAGGTCAGCTCGCTGCAGACTCACATTTCACACACTTCCGAGGCACCTTTGTTCCCAAAGCACCCAAACACAAATCACACACATATATCAAAATGCATGGAAAACCAGGAATAGACATTTGGCACCAGCAGCAGCAGCAATAATAATATTAATAATAATACTTGATCCAGAGAACAAAAAGTTTACGCAGTGACATTTCCCCACCTATTAAAAAGTGATGGTTCATGATAAACCAGGCTACTTAAATCAAATGTGAGCTGAATTAACACAAACAGGCCAGTGAGTGGATTCATAAATCTGAACCCCGTGCGCGTGGATGAACACAAAAACCAAATCACAAGTCAATTAAGGTGAAATTCAGATTCCGCCACGAATGGAACAGTCCAAACCAGTGGATGCTGGTCAAACCTGGTGACTGGGACACTTAACTCCCACTATAAAGTTATAACGTCCCCGTGTCGCAGGTTTTAAAACCCCGGGCACCTGTGTGTCCTCGCATTTAAGAACTATTTCCCCCGAACGTGTCGCAGCTTCGTCCCCTTAAAAAAAAAAAAAAAAAAAAAAAAAAAAGTTGAGCTCCACAGGTCAAAGAGCGACGATGACACAAACTTTCCCACTTTGTTTTTTTTCGGGGGAAACACAAGCAATGGCGCAGGACGCACGCTCCCTCCCTCGGTCCCTCGCCAGCTTTTACGCGTGCCAGCCCCGGAGCCCCCGGTGCGTAAAGAGCGGAACTCACCGTGGTCCAGCGGCTCGTCGGAGTCGATGTGCTGCGGCTTGGCTTGCTTGCGCCTCGACATGGTGCAACGACCCTCGGGGGCGAGGAGTCACAGGCAACTAGCTCGCCCTCTGCCCTGCTTCTTCACCGGATTCTTGTGCGCGTGTGGAAAAAAAATTGGCCCCCCTCTAGTTGGAAATGCGCATGTCGTACGTGATTATTATTATCAATAATGCATTGCGATTTATCACGGTGGCCCGACAGCTGATTGGCTCCGGCCCAAGTGCCTCGCACATTATTCAAATGCCCTGCCCATTGATGAGCGCGGCGCGGGGCGGGCGGAGGGAGGGGAGGGAGGCTGGGTCAGGAGCATCGCGACTCACCGCTGCTCTGCTGGAGCGTGAGGAGGGACGAGAGTTACACCCACACCCAGAAAGAGAAGAGGAGGGTGAGTTCATCTTCAACTTAAAGTTCTTCACGTTTCTACCTCGTATCACTCGAGAGCGAGGCTGGGATGAGTGTTCATGATTGGGTCTAACTTCCGGTTCCTGCAGGGACTCTTCAACATGATCCTTTAGAAGTTCCGGTCCATTTATAAATACAGTTTCTTCATTAGGATCCATATTCCTCCTGGGGTCCACCATAGTCTTCATCACATGAACACAACAGACAAAACTAGCTCATCATTAAATCCTTCAAGTACAGGAGAACAACCACATCATCATTCTTTCAACAGATATCAGGCAAAACTCAAGATTTGTAAATAATTCTCAACAGAAATGGATATCTAATGATCTAACTTCAGGATCCTGCAACTCCCTGCAGGGACTCTTCACCATGATCCTTTAGAAGTTATTGTCCATGTGTAAATAAAGTTTCTTCACTAGGATCCATATTCCTCCTGGGGTCCACCACAGTCTTCATCACATGAACACAACAAACAAAACCAGTACAAAGAGAAGAACTACACAATCCTTCTTTCAACAGATATCAGGCAAACCACAAGATTTTTAAAGATTTGTAAATAATTCTCAACAGAAATAAAAATATCTGATGATAAGATCTAAGTTTTGTTTTTCCATGGAAATAAGGTTATTATATTTCTGCTTTCAGCTGATCCATGAATGATCTTTCTCCAGTTTACACCAAGACACCAGTCAGTTACTGAACACGGCTCCATACAGGACTGGTTTCTGCATCATACTGGTCTTAGCATTGGGCGGCTGGAACATTCTATATCCTGTTTGACAGACATGTTGAACAAACTGTGAGTCACATTCATGTGATATGTTTTATGATCAGTTATTCTATCTGCTTATTTGCTGATGCTGCTACTTTTGCTATTTCATATTATATTTTCCATTTATTTGATGTCAGGGAGAGAATAAAGGTATTTAAATCTTTGAATTTTGAATATTTAAATGTATTGCATCTGTCTACTCATATTATAAAGATAGATAGACAGATAGATAGACAGACAGACAGACAGACAGACAGACAGACAGATAGATGGATCAACAGTTAATACAGTTCTGTGCTCACACCATATACATTGGAGTTGTGTAAGCAAACACATGTTAACTGTGTTTGCACATGTTTTCAGGCATGTTTAAATATGTATTATGCGTGTTTACAGAAGACATTAAAGGACAACAGTATGTACATTAGAAACTAAAATGTGCAGTTTTTTTTGTCTGTTGATCACGGTTGCTGTGACAGTTGTGTGCAGTTTCTCACGTGCACATTTACAGAGAAGCTCCCCTTAGGCCTACAAATTAGCTCTTACAGTAGATATATAACAGAAGTAAGAAAGTTGCTGATATCCTAGATGATTCATTTGATGTAAAACATATTCGCATCAGCAGAGAATGAAAATCAGTGAATTATTCCTTGAAAAATCTATGTAGAATAATGCAAAATTTATTTCGGAGTTTTTACGAAATCTGGCGAAAAAACTTACGAACAAACAAACACAGGTAAAAACAACTTGGGTAAAATGTTTAATCTCCACAAACTGAATGAAATTCAGTTTGCAGCGGTGCATTATTTATGATAAAGGCTGAATATGTCATATGTCTTGTTCAGAGATGTCAGGAAATATGACAAATGTGATTGGACGGTTCTGTCGCCAGTGCAACTCATCAACCTAATGGGAAACAAAGGTGTTTTGTGCTGGCACCAGTAAGAAGATGCTGGAATGATGCTGCTGGTTCCGCTTCTCATCCACATTCACCTTGTGGACACGGTTTGTGAAGCTAAAAAATTCCATGTTTGTTGTTTCTAACATGTTTTTAATAAAAATTCAATGTCACTCTGGTGCAGCTCCAGCTCCATATGCCTGAAAATAAAATATATATTTTTACTGGATTATAATTTTTTAATAACTTGAACTTATTATCTTCAGGATTATTATTTGGGAACGTGACAAACCAGGGAGCGTACCACACTGAGGGGTCGGCTACGAGTGGGAAGAGTCTATTTGAGATACATATTCATTATATACTAATGAGAAACTGTGATATAACCAGAATTACATAGAAGATCAAACATCATATACTTCATATAAGTGTAAATAGATGCAATCATCTTTCGATTCACAATAATGCAGAAACGTGTAGTATATTAATTTGTCTTTATTAATAAATCTTTTCAAGCATATTTATTTATAAAGCACAATACACATTTCAAATATAAAACAGACATCATATGTTAAACAAGTGTGAAAATGAATCCATAGGTGGAAAATGGATAAAAACAAAACGAGTTAAAAGACTATTGATTAATGTCTTGATTGATTGATCGTTGGTTTCTCTGTGATATTGAAATGTCTCGAACTCAATAAGCAAAACTCCCGGGAGATAATGTTTCATGTGACTCGGTGCAATGCAAATAAAACTGATTTGAGTGGATGAGTCAGTTTGATAATCATTTAACAGCTGAATTCACATGTTTAGTCAGTTTTAGCCTTTTAAAAATGTGAGGACTTTGTCATTTCATCCTGAACATATGTTTGGTTTCAGTCAGAGAAAAGTGAGCTGCTTTTAAAAGGCCTACTCACATTTCCTCTAATCTTGGTTATGTAGAATAAAACATTATGTGGAAAGTTCAAACATTAACTGAAAATTAAAACACTAACTTACAACACTCATTGAAAACAGGCAACATTGATTTAAACCCTCTTAGCTCATTATTATAAATAACTTTGACGTGATACCGGCCTTGTTCCAGATTAAACTCAGTTTAAAATACCTCCTGTGTGTTTGTGTGTGTGTGTGCGCGTGTGTGTGTGTTATATAATCCAACAGCTGATAAGTGCGAGACAAAGACGAGCCAATACATTCAGATAAACAAATGTCCTTTAAAGGCTCGGCTGAAGGTGGAGAAAGAGGGGAGTCCTGTCTAGACGCTTTATGGCCCCAATAACAAACGATGCTTGAATACTCGGCTTCTTCCACGTTCAATCTGAGCGACTCAAACTGTGTGCGCTCGTAAAGCAGGGCAGCGTGTGGGAACCGGGGGGGACAGCGGGCGTACCACCTATCTCTCTGTCAAATAGAGTAACAGGGCTGATACAGTAAAGGTGGAAATAGCACGACGCCATTGAAATAGTCGACCTGGCCGCTGTGTGCTTTGTGCGTTCAAAGCCACACGACACACAACCCGATGGGTCCTTGGCCTTTTCTCTCCCCTCGGACCCATTCTGCCCATTCTGTGCTGGTCCATTCCCAGTTATGTCACTTCTTTATTTGTTGTTGAGGAAAAGACAAATCGACAGCGACTGCACAGAGCAAACACAACGTTGTGTCCTTGACCAGGCTGCGGATCCGACAATAGTCAACCTACACTGAAAGGCCTCGCAACTGGCCAACATGGCGGCTTGGACACGGCCTTCGAAACGTATTCTCTATGTTTTCTATATCTAGACCCCCCCCCCCCCAGATACCTTCTGGAGTTCACACAACAGAGCGCGGCGAGATGGACAGACGTTAAGTTTCACAGATGTGTCATTTGCTTTGCTTTACGACGACCTTGCAGTGGACAAACAATAACAGCCCAACACTTGCTGAGGAATTGTGGATTGAACATGTGTCTTTTTAGGACTTCCTAAAAGATGAAAGGCCGCGGAGCAAACTCACATCAGTGTGATAACGAGCCTCACCTTTTCTTTTTTTAATAAAAGTGTCTGAATTACTCATCGGAGAAAAGAATGAAAAGATTTCTAGACCATTTTCTCTCAGTTGCTTTGAATCTGAGGTGAAAACGTGATTTTGTCACATTTGAAGCCTGTTAGATATGAAATTGAATCGATTTAAGTCAGTGTGAAAACCTTGAAAATTGGCTTTTTGGTGAAGTGAAATCCAGAAGTTCAGAATTTATCAATAACAGAAAGAAGCTTATTTACCATTTAACTACAACAAACACCAGAGACAAACTACCAGTATTATTAAATTCAGAATATTGATATTTCTTTAAGGTCTATGAAAATACAGATTCCCACATGAACTGAATATTGTGCCTCGATTGAAGTTAAGATATTTGTATACACTGTGACGAAGAATCAGATCAGAGAAAAACTGTTATTTGATTTTATTTGAGTATTTTTATATCTTCACACACTCATCTAAACCTTCTGAAAATGCAGATTTTCAAATTCCAATAGTTCATGATCAACCTTTTTCTTCAAAATAGAACATCAAAGCCTGATTCCTCCTACATCGCGATGACATTTCAATTCTCTGTGTTTCCAGTTTGTTTTCAGACTATTTTTTCAGTTGTTGCCAAAAAACACAATATTGTTACATTACAAAAAACTTGAAATATGAAATTTAGTCGATTAAAGTGTGATGTGGAAACATTAAACCTACAAAACACTAGAAATTTACTAATTACCAGAAGATTAACGATTTAATGTAACTTTTATGCATTGTGTATTTTTCAATGAGAGAAAATGCATTCTTTTATAAATCGTTCAGAAAAGCTCAAATAGTTTATGAACTATTTCTGGAAATAAACCTGCAAACCCTAACTCGTCTCACATCCATGAGCCTCTGATATTCAAATCACACACATGACAAGTGTTACATTGACAATAACAAACTACCGACTGAAGAAACACAATAATAAAAAAAAGTTTTACTCTTTTATCTCTTATATTCCCATCAAAGCCACTGAGTGTATTTCCTAGATCCTGTTTGATTATTTGATCCTGTGTTGGTTTTCTTCAGGTGCCCCTTAACCCCCCCCCCCCCCCCCCCCCCCCCCCCCCCGCAGTCATAAACAACGTCATTGAGCTCACACAAAGGACAAAGGGAAAAGTTTCTCCCTTGATTCCCTTGGAAAGCGTAAGTAAAGCTGAGGACACAAATGAGAGCGGTCCGAGCGACCTTCACTTGATTCTCTGACGACCTGTACTTTTCTCTTCCAGTTGCTTCAGTCCCATCACGACACAAGCTTCACTTATAGGAGATCGATGCATCTTGATTTTTCCTGCGAGCGCCGTGAAGACTATTCAGTGATTCTCCCCGTCACACTTTGTTTACCGCCGTCATCTAAACATGGCATTATCTAGCAAATACAAGTACGGAGGCTCTCGGCAATTACTGTAGTGTCAGACTGTTTTCATTATTGATCAGCGAGCGGCCTTTCAAATGTCCTTCTTTTCACGAACACATGTGTTTAGTCCTTTGTTCGGCAACATCAGCCTAGAATAGAGGCTGAGGGCATCGAGGTGAAAGGTATTGGATGTTTCTCTGTTGCGCCAATATTGTCTTTCACCCACTGATGGTGGCTGTTTTGTGAAAAGGATTATTTGCTATTTACTATAGCTTCAGGTTACGACTTTCTGCAGTGAATTCAAATGTCTGAAGTCCACCTCCACTGTAAAATGTGTTGTTTCTATGTTTTCTGTACGTCCATATACTTCAGTTTAAAAGTATGTGGTGATATAAATTGTGTTTTCACGACAACACAACGTCACAAAGTGTGATGTAGAAACGAGACGCACACATACATTCACTGAAAACTGTATTGTTATTGTTTTTTACCTTTGTGTGGTGTGAATTCAAGACGAGTAAGAGTTTGTGCACATTCACTGAAAATTGACAATTTAAAATATTTGTATGTTTTACGAAAGTTTTTATTGTTGATAGTTCAATGAGCTGTAATATGAAGGATCTAAAAAAAGAAGAACTTCCCTTTTTCTGTAGTAGAACCACATTGAACACAACACATCACTCATAACAGATCATTGTGTCTTTAAATGGCTGTAAAATGCAACAAAGACACAACAATCGAATCCATCAGACGCGTTAGCATGTTCACAGTTCTGCTGGAAACGGTCGTAGCACCTCGGTGGAACAGGAAGTGGACGAATGAGCGTCTTCAAACCAGATCTGTGAGCTGGGAGATAACAAGACGACTTATTGGTCTCACACCGTTGACTGAAGAGGGAGCGCGGGGGGGTGGGGCTGAAGGAAATTAGTCAAGGATTATTCTTTTTTTTTTTTTTGACAGTACTTCGTTTATTTTTTAAGGTCTTTGTAACAGTAACAGCACGTTTCCTGACTTCTCCATACAGATGTTGAAGAAACTGGGAAATCCAACACAGGGCTTTCTGGTTTATAGAGGCAGTAACAGTGTAATATCCTCCTCAACCCTCTGTGTGTGTGTGTGTGTGTGTGTGTTTGTGTGTGTGTGTGTGTGTCTCTGGTGCAGGCGGGTGAGGGGAGAGACCAGTGGCCCACACATGGCTGTAATTTAATGGAGAATTGCCCAGTGGTTCCTGTGCAGAGGTAAACACAGCAATAGTCAGGCTTTTGTTGTTGTGTGACTACGACAACTGCCTCCATCAATAAACAATAGAGTGTTGGGAACCAGTGGAACCCCACTGTGGCCACTTCTCACTCCCATCAGCCGCCGTGACGAGTCCATGAAGACGCATATTACAGAGAAAGTGAAGCTGAATAAAATAAAAACACCTTTAGAAATGTTTTTAAAGGACAAAAAAAAAAAAAAGGCAACTTATTAAAATATGAGTCGACACGCTCTCGATCAGATTTTTCAGTCTTGGGATGAAGAGGCTCAACTTGAGAAGTTTGAAACACAATAAACAAAGAGATGGCAGTCACCGTCAAGCTGTGAGTCAACGGGGGGCTTCAAATCTCAGATCAATCTGGGCCAGGGTCATAAACATTTACAGGGTGGGAAGTCCTGAGCGGAGGGGCTGCAGGACATCAGTCCTCCCTCACTTCTAATTAGCTTATGAGAGCGAGACACTTACACAATCCTGACTCGTGCCTTTACATGTCTTCATTTCACTGGGGGGGGGGGGGGGGGCTCGCATATTTGATGTCTGGAGAGAATTAAGAACCTGAGGGAGAAATTAAACTTCATTATTCTTCATTGAAGTACTTGTGTATTAATATTTTGAACTATCACGACGATAAGATAAGGATGAGGACTTACACAACATCCAACTTCTGGAGAAATCATTGTATTATTATTACCTATGCTTATTTTCTGAATATTTACATTTTTTTTTTGTCGTTACTTGTGTTTTTTTATTGTGGTTTAGTTTTTAATAAAAAAAAAAATCATATTAGATTTAGGGACATTTAGCTTTTGTTATTTAGAAAACTCTCCTGGGTTTTGATGTTGTTGATTGTGGTTTTACAGAATGTGTAACTGTTGGTTTGTGGTGCAGCTCGTTCACACTGATGAATGAAAGTTTGTTTCTCTGATTAAACTCTTGACTCTCTTGAAATCTTACTACTGACACTATTCAGAATAAGACTTTTGATTTATTATGCCGGTAGAGTATTCCCTTCATATTCCTGTTTCTATCGTTCAGTATATCCAACATTCTTTTTTAAAACCAGATTAAAACCCAACCTGGATTACTTTTTATATAGATGCTACAGTTTTTTTTTCTTTGGTGTTTTCTTTGACTGTTTAATCAGGTTAATATCAGAATACCAGTTTCCATCAATGATCAAGACTAACACCGAACACTCAGTGAAGCGGTTTGTAAAACGCTCAGTGAAGCCTGAAGTGATGGCGTCCCTCAGAAGGGCCCTCGGGTGCTGGAGGAGCCGTGAGCTGAATACAATGAAGCGTGGGGCACTTGACAGTGACTGTGGTCCTTCTTCTGAGACACTGAGAGACACCTGGTGGGTCTCCGGCCTCTTCAATGTGGGTTTACAGCAGCCATTGACAGAGACAGCTTGGAGCCCGGACGTATCGACTCATAATCCCCCCCCCACCCCTCTCCTCAGCCTGTACTGTATTCAAGCTCGAACCTTTTTTTTAAATCGTTTTCTCCGTTTCCTGGAGGACGAGGACTTTCTCTAACTTTCAAACCCTTGAAAACGTTTTATCTTCTCATTGATTTCTGGAGGTTCGGTGCGAGAGAAGATTCCGTTTAAAAGAAGGGGAAAGAAAACATCAATAAAAAGACGTGTTAGTGTTTCTGGTTCCTCCTTCTCGTCCAGCGAGTGGAGAGAATCTGAGCCGGTGCTGTCATGTGTGTGTTGTTTGTTGTTCAGGGACATGGACAAGAGTGTGTTATGGTTGTGATAGCAACCGCATAAATGGCTTCTCCTCTGAACAATGGTCAGGAGGCCTAGTGCCCCCCCCCCCCCCCCCCTCCCTCCACACCCACATCTGCTGCCCCCCCCCCCCCCCCCACACTCAGACTTATAGGATGTTCTGCGGATTATTTTCTGTCCTGCTTCCCCCCCCTTTTCAAAGTGACAGGCTGAGAGAGAGAGAATGAAATTAGGAATTCTGCCAACATCTGTCCAGGACCTGTGGTGTGGTGAGTGCCGGTAGCACAGCGTTTAGAGAGAGAGAGAGAGAGAGAGAGAGAGAGAGAGAGAGAGAGAGAGAGGGCCTGGTGAAGTTATTCAGCTCAGCGGGGGTGCAAAGTGTGTGACAAACGTTCTTATGCGCGGCGCAGGGTTTGAAAAAAAAGCAAACACAATTCCAGAGGAAGTGCAGAAACCTCCAGCTGGACGGGCGGCCATGATAATCGGGGCGAGCGAGCAGGAAGCGAGGACGAGCTCCTGTGATGGAGGATTTAGTTTGAGATTAAATAACACAACAGGGAATAAAAGCAACAGGTGGATAAACAGGGGCCGACAACACAGAGCAGGAAAAAGACAATTAACCTAAACACTGAGCGACAACAAGAGTTGTGTTTGTTTGTGAGTTCATACGTTTCTTTGTTTGTTTGTTTGATCCCTGGATGTTTCTAATACTTTTAAAATCTTCTCCACAACTGAAAGGTTTCCGTTTGAGACGTCCGAGCAAAGCTGTGGTGTGAGAATGTGTGCGAGGGGGGGGAGAGAGAGGGTGTGTTACTTTATGGGAGGCACAACTGTAAATCGCCAGTTACACAAAAAGGAGAAAACCCGACAGTGTCTTTTGTCCTTCGTCACGGTGAGTTGGAATGAAGCCACCTGCCAGTCCGGAGAGAACCAACACATTCACACAGGAGACACACAGAAACCTGGGAGTTGTGAGGGTTTATCACGACAACACTACACAACAGCATCGATAAATTCTGATTAAATAAGAAAAGATCAAGCTTTATTAGAAAGAATAAAAGGAAAGTTCTGTTGTTAAAGCAATATAAAGTAAAAACAAGTAAATATGCATTTTAAACATAACAAAATGCAAAAAGCAGACTTGATATTTAAACTCTAAACAGCGTATGTAAAATATGAAATGAAAAATGTCAAGATTTTACAGAAGAAATATTGAAATTGGACTAAAATTGAAAAGTAAAAATGAGATTACACCATAAATAGTTGATAAGTCTCAAGTAGCTCAACAAAATGTGTGGTATCTTATTTGTGTAGACCCACAATCTCTGTTTTCCACAACATATGACATCCTTCACGTTTAGGGTCTTGACTCAGAAAACTCTACATCTACTGCGTGAAGCTGCAAAGTGAAGCGTCCAAACTCGTGGGACCAGTTTGAATCTCCGTGTCGTTTGACAAGTCCTGAGTTGATCAATAACTTCTGTCCTCCCAGGTATGCCCCCCCCCCCCCCCCCCCCCCCAGTATCGCACTCACACAGGGACAAACACAAAGCCAGAGTTTCCTAACACATTGTGACCGCTGATGCATTTACAAGTGAGAGGGAAGAGGGGGGGAAGAAAGGCTCCTGTCCGAGGAGGGCACCCAAACCCCCGCATCCATATTGATTAAACAAATTTGCCACAAATCATTTTACAAATGCCCAGCGGGGGGCTTTAGAGTGAGGTGGAAATGCCCCATTCATGCTCTGTCCTCCCCCGCAGGGCTGAAGCCTCGACTCTTGGCTCGTTTAAGCGTGCTGACAGCCTCTGATCCTCCGGCCATCTGCAGGGTGGCTGCCCAGCGCTCAGGGCTCTTTGTGTTGGGAACCTTCAGGAGCTTAAACACTGAAACTGGGAAAAAGAAACACACTTCAAGGTGAAGGATCTGCCTCACAACTCCGGTTGTCGCTCATTTGCAAGACACACAAATCAAACTGGGACGTGGAACTGACCCGGAGCAGAGGGCTCCTGGAGGGAAACACGTCGATAACCTCTTTATGATCTTTAATAATCTGGATATTTGACATGAGTCAGACAAACAAGTGGCTTCCTGTGTAGCCCCCCCCCCGCCCCCCCCCCCCCCAGCTCCAGGTATCTACAGGCCCCGCCTCCCTCACCCACGCTCTCTTTGTGAATGAAAGTGGGTGGAGACAGTTTTCTGAGTCAGTGTTCGTTTGTGCAAGTCAGTGTTTGAAAGCAGGGGTGTGTGTGTGTGTGTGTGTGTGTGTGTGTGTGTGTGTGTGTGTGTGTGTGTGTGCATGAGCTGCAGGGAACATAAACAAACAAAGGTATTAGTTTCATCCAATCCAGAAAGCTGAGTTTTTCTTGTTCTGGATTTCTTTTTCCAGTTTTTATCTGGAGTATCTTTCCTTTAAAATTACATTATGTGGTCGATTAATGAAAATAGTGATCAAGTGAAAACAGCAGTGAGCGTGTCGATGACGCTTCTAACACGCAGCCGGATGAAACAAGTGTCAATGAACAGCCACACTGGTGTCAACAAAAACACGAGATCTCTGCAGGGGAATTCAAATGTTATGTCAGAAGACGTCTTTAAAGAGCTAAACTGTGTCGCATGCTGTCAAAATAATACCCACAATGCCTCTCACCTTCACCCTTCACACACTGCACAGAGATCTGTTAATGACGACGGGTGCAAACCTCATAAATTGCACTTCATCATCATATATTCCGGCTCCAGCAGCGCGGAGGTGAAGTGGTCTGTTCTGGCTCTGCGTAAAAACAAGGGGCCGTCCCTTCCCGTCTCATAACCTCAACCACATGGTCAGCTCCTATTATTTTAACTGCTTCCAGTGACTTCAGATCTCCCTCGACCTCTGAGTGCAATCAGGAGAGGGCGTGGCCACATTAAAAACCCGGGCGAGCCCACGACAGCTTGGGTTTCTCCGTTAGATACGATTACAGCCGGAAACTTACAAAATGACTGATCAACCAGCTCCTCCCTGGACGGAGGCAAAAACAAAACCACAGTCAGAAGCTAAATCAAAAGATAAATCCTTAAATATCATTTTAACAATATGATCAGCGAGACCTCCTCCAGCTCGTCTCTGGAGATGATCCGGCTCCTGTTGGAGTCAGAGCACGATGATGAGCGGCCTCTCAGGGAGAAGCTGACGACAGCAGCAAACAGGTAATGCCCAAAACAGCTGTGTGAATATCCAGCTGTGTAGATCGGCCCCCTGCCCCCCTGCAGGGTGGGGTGGTCACCAGTGGGGCTGCTGGGAAAAACTGTCTTCTTACCATCAGCTCATATGGAATTCTGAGAAACATGCCCTGATGTATCTGCACCTCAAACGTTCATGCTTTATGCCGGGGTCCTGATTTCCCTCCGCTCACAGACGAGCCCTAAATGCTCCCCAGAAACCCAATCCACAAAACAGGCCCATCGCTCATAAAGACGCCACATGAGTGATGAGAGCGCGGCGAGTTACAGCAACCCGGGGACACACAACTCTCCCCTTCTCCCAGACACACAAACTCCAACCATTTGCGTTCTCCAGCGAATGTCACATCTTTTCAAACACTGGTTTTAAAATGATTATTGAAGACGTGACAGCCCCGGCCTGTTCACCTCGATATTGACCAGCACCTGACTTTGACATGAAATCAATATCTGTTTCTAGTTTGCTGCAGTTGCTATAGCACTGGCTGCGGATGAAGGACGGCAGCGATAATGCATAAGCTGCCGATTGTGGAAGAGACTGATTTGAATCCAGTGTGTGTTTAATATCTGTAAAATATAATGTAGGGGATTGTGGATCCTGAATAAATGAGGTTGTGTTTTGAGATAAATATGAAAAATAACTAATTTATTCAGGATAAAATGTATAAATGATTCATAACTGACACGTTCACCCCCCCCTGTGCATCCAGAACTCTCTCCACTCACTATAGTCGGAAGTCAAGAGGCTTCTCTCTGCACACAATGAGATAAATATACTCCTCCACTCTCGCCTGCAGATTTTTCTCATAAAAAAACCCTTTGATAGTTTAGCCATCTGGCCGAGCCCCCCCCCCCCAAAAAAAGTCCTCATAAAAGGGGCCCAAATAAGGTCAGGGGTCACTCCCTCCCTAGGTCAGGGGCCCTGGAAGGTTGTTATAGTGGACTTTACTAAAGTTGTCAGCTCAGATCCCCTTGACAAATTAAAGCACATTCTTCTCTTTTAACAAGTATTCCGTTACAGTCGGACTTCTCCAAAAGGAAATGTTGTTCATACGTGTGTGTGTTTGGGAGGGTGGGGGGGGGGGGGGGGGAGGTGGGCGGGGACAGGGCTGCACAGATATGGAATATGAACTCACCCTGGTGGGGTTCATGATGATCATCTAAAACATCTTTAAATACACAATAATCAGAACCTGATCGTTGTTCACCTTCATTTCAGAATCCATCTCTTCAAGGTCTCTGAGATGAGACCTCTGTGTGTGGGTGAGTAAACAGACCTTGACTCAACACATTGTACATTAGAGGAGCAGTGACAGCCTGTCATTAACCTGACCCGTCTGCGTCTGCGTCCGAGCGGCCAGGGGATGAAAGGCTCGGACTTATCACACAGACACATTCAGCTGGCTGCTGTGTGTCTGTGTGTCAGCGAGGGAATCTGCCCGTTAACACAATACAGACACTGTGGAGCTCGCCGTGAGACACAGAGACCACAGAGGTCTCCTGCTAATTTCCTCCCAACGTTGACGTGGTGCGTGGGTCCTCGATGGAGAAGGCTTCCCTGTCGCTGTGTGGCCAACGTTTGAAGACATTAAATTAAATTGGTTTAAAGCTGTTTTCAGACATAAGCTCAGGAAATATAGGAAAATAGATTTTTCCTTTCAGGTATGAAGAACGCAGCAGGAGATCCATCTCCTTTAAAACAATAGGAACATTCAGGTGAGGGGTGGAGCCTCGGTGGAGCAGCTGGAGGCTCTTATTTTTTCAAAAGCTCTCATTGTCTTTTTTACTTTTAAGATTTGTATCTTGGTCTAATAGTCTTCTATGTGTACGGCTCCTCTTTGAACTCCTGAGATATTTGAGATCCTCAGATGTTGAGAGTTTTCTCTAACAGAGGGAATCAAACCCAATGGTTGAGAGTTTTCTCTAACAGAGGGAATCAAACCCAATGGTGACTGTTATTATTTACTATAACAACATTTAAGATCCAGAAAAAACTTTGTAAAAACCAGATTTTCCTTCTAGTTCGACAACTTAGCTTGTTACCTCCACCAAGGAGGTTGTGTTTTCACCCCTGGATGTTTGTTTGTTTGTTTGTTTGGTGGCTAGTTCACAGGAATACGCAAAAACCACTGAGGGGATTTACATCAAATTTGGTAGAGGGGTGAGGTTTGACCCAAGGATGACCCCAAGATCTGGATCAGGGGGCAGATATAAGAGCTGTTTGTTTATTTCTCAGAATGATTCAAGGATGTTAAAACAATCATACTCGTTTAGAAGACTGATATTTAGTGTATGTGTAATTTGGAACCGATTCAAATAAAAATCCAGATCTAGTGCATTTCAAATCGGGGCCTGTTGGGCCTCGTGGAGAAATGAACTCTAGTGACATTCTGGTTCTTCTGAGCGAGAGGATCACAGAAGACGTCGGGGTTGAGCAGCCCTACATCTGTTTTTATACCTTTTTAGACTTTCACACCCATGAGAATGTGTTTGGTTCCATCCCGCACGCATTCAAAAACAAATCCAGAACAGTCAAACAAGCGCTGAGCCCATGACAGCCCCTATGTGGCGGCTGGGCGCGCCGGACCAGGACAAGTGGTTTCCACCACACAGCTGCTGGGATGTAAATTAGTCTTGCGCTCATTGTCTTAGTCTTTAAAGAAGAAGTCCCAGTCACTCGGGCTCCATGCTCCAGTCGCTCCCTAAGGAAGGTGCTGCTGGATGATGCATGGACTGGAGTGTCCAGTTTCAGTGGGAACGCTGGGAGAGTCGGTCGGAGCCGATGAGCTCCATTAAACACGGCTGAGGAAGTGGAGCTCGCAGGTTCTCTGGAGCAATCAATACCGAGCAGGCTACAGGTGGGTTCTGGGTCGCCACAGAAGAGTGGGACTGATTCATATGCACATGTTTTTAGACCTTTAAGAGCAGATAGTCTCTCTACAAGCTGGATTTCACATGATCAAATAGAATATTTACAAACCATTTATCAATCTGTTCATCTTCCAATGACCCTCTCTCCTCAGAGCTTTGAATTGGATTAGGAGGAAATGAGTAGACACTAAAATTAAGCCTTTATATAAAGAACACGTCTGACACCTCTGAGAGGAAAAAACAAAGAACATTCTGATTCATTGTCCGAACAAGCTCTATCTTCCTTCTTATCTTTTCTCAATGAACTGATTATGAAAGGTGTCGGGGGGGGGGGGTTGCCTTGAATGCAACATCTCCAGTTTCTTATAATTTGAATAACCTTGACTGCTGAAAACAGACAAACACACTTAATCTTTGTTAATTGTAGGTTTCTCTGTTCAAAGGCTCAAGCCTGAGGTCAATGATCACACCTGGAAACTGAGCGACTGCATAAGATGGATAATTAAATCTAAAAAATGCTGTTTATCTTCATTTAGCCTCTGAATATACAGTGAAAACTAAAAATGATCCATTAAATACATGTTTATCTGCAGATTATGAGTGTAAATCAAATTCCAGATTACTAACAACATCTGCATGTCACAAACAGAAGTGGGAAGAATCCATGAACATTTACATTCCAGCTGATATTAAGTGCAGTTTTTAGTTTCTTGTTCTCAAGTTCTTTCAATATTTCAATGAATCTGTAACATATATATAAATCTTAATATGAGACAACAATATAATATAAAACCTGATCAGGACATTTCTGTATCTTTAATAATCTTTATTTTGACCCTATTTGCAGATTTCTCTCGCAACCACTGTGCTTTAACTCTGAAAGCCGGACTTTCAACAGCAATTAATAACTTTTAAAAGGCCGTAATTGCCCTTTGACCCGAGAAAAGCATCAGAACACATCCGGCTGCACCGTCGTCTCCAGCTCCTGGTGAGCGGAGGGAGGACGGGACATGTCTCCAGCTCCTGGTGAGCTGCGGGAGGACGGGACATGTCTCCAGCTCCTGGTGAGCAGCGGGAGGACGGGACATGTCTCCAGCTCCTGGTGAGCGGTGGGAGGACGGGACATGTCTCCAGCTCCTGGTGAGCGGTGGGAGGACGGGACATGTCTCCAGCTCCTGGTGAGCGGTGGGAGGACGGGACATGTCTCCAGCTCCTGGTGAGCGGCGGGAGGACGGGACATGTCTCCAGCTCCTGGTGAGCAGTGGGAGGACGGGACATGTCTCCAGCTCCTGGTGAGCGGCGGGAGGACGGGACATGTCTCCAGCTCCTGGTGAGCGGCGGGAGGACGGGACATGTCTCCAGCTCCTGGTGAGCTGTTGGAGGACGGGACATGTCTCCAGCTCCTGGTGAGCAGTGGGAGGACGGGACATGTCTCCAGCTCCTGGTGAGCTGTGGGAGGACGGGACATGTCTCCAGCTCCTGGTGAGCTGTTGGAGGACGGGACATGTCTCCAGCTCCTGGTGAGCAGTGGGAGGACGGGACATGTCTCCAGCTCCTGGTGAGCTGTGGGAGGACGGGACATGTCTCCAGCTCCTGGTGAGCAGTGGGAGGACGGGACATGTCTCCAGCTCCTGGTGAGCGGTGGGAGGACGGGACATGTCTCCAGCTCCTGGTGAGCAGTGGGAGGACGGGACATGTCTCCAGTGCCCATAACACAGCTTGGATTCCATGTGTTGAACAGTGACGGTGTCCTCTTTGGAACAGGAATGCACCGTGGTGGAATAATTGCCCTTACTCCTCTCTGGCCACTTAGTTAAAAGGGATTCAGCTGGTTTGGGATCTCTCTCTCTCTCCCTCTCTCTCTCTACACCACCCCTCCTCCCATGGGGCAGGGAGAGGGGGACAGCGTGAGGGGGGGATGGGTGTATTTGACTTGGGTGAGCTGATTTTGGAAAAGGGAGGGAGGGGTGGGGGTGAGAGCATTTACATAAAAAGGCCAATGTGAGATTTTTGCCTCCATTTCTCATCCACACATTCACTGCTCTGATCTTTCAAACCCCAAAAACTCCTACTTACAGAAGTTCCTTTTTATTAACTTTACTAAAGTGTGTAGCTTGCACAAAAAGACGAGGATATTGGATTATGGCAATGTTTTAAGAAGTCACATGATCCCCTGTGATGGAGGCTCGGCTCCTTGTCACCTCTGGTTGGCCGGGCCGACCCACTGGCTGCTGGGGGGTCCTGGTGGTCCAGGCTGCCAGTGTGGTGCTGGGACAAGTGACTGCATGTTGCTGTGGCTTATCTAACCCTACACATGGATGTTGACTCTCACACACACCACAGACACACAGACACACACTGCATTTGTTTAGTGAATCATGGGCCAGCCAGCGTAACAGGTTTGAGAGTTTTGTTGCTGAAAGTAACATTTGAGAAATTAGTTTTGGGGGAATCAGTTTCTCATTGTGAGTTTTGCAGCAGGTTTTTCAGGCTGGAACTATTTGTGTGCTTCAAAAATGTTCCTCTGGATGTTACACAACATTTCATATCTCCTGTGTGGGGGGTTATTGCAGATAATGGGGATCTAAATGAATTTTATAAACACCAGAAACGAATATGTTCAATACTGAAGTTAAGTTTAGAATAGTTTGATTTCTTTGACATTATTGAAACATGACTTTAATGTTTGTTTTTTTCATAAACTTTATATATAGTTTAATTTTCCTAACACACAGGCTGAGGTCAAAGGTTAATTGAATTAATTAACGTCTCTGATAAAAAGCTGCTCTGGATCCTGACGTGTGACTTTTATCTGTTTCATTACAGAGCGTCCGTCTCGAACACGTGTCTGTCACCTCCAGGTCTCCCTGGTATCATGCTCCTGTGATTTTCCTCAGTCCCATTGAGTCGCTCTTATGTTTGCGACCCCCGCCCCCACCGTGGAGCTAATTAAAACAATTTCAAGGACAAAGGAGCGGAGCCCATTGTATCACACAACCAGCAGTGCAAGGGATATGGTGCCAGAGGGGCACAGTGGTTGAGGATTAGCAGATGGACACATCAGCCACCCGCCGCCAGGGCTGAGTTCGTGAGCCGGACCTCGGCCTCGAGCCATCGTTTATGGGAATGTAAATACAGCCGGAAGATATTTAATGAGATTATGAGTCAGAGCAGGATCAAGGGGAAGAGAAGTTGATCTTTATCTGATTTGACCTGTTGCTCTGCAGCAGAAAAGGAACATTTGGGCCTTTTGAATCCAAATATCAGACTCATTTTGTCGTGGTACATAAAAACACAATTATATGATATATTTAATACAATATGTACACAAATATGAAATCTGTTTTGTGTATTTTTTTTGAATTTGTCAACAAGTCAGACTTATTTATGAGAGCCAAAAAAAACACTTAGATCTTTTTTCTCCACATTCCTGAGCCGTGCAGGATCCCGCCCCTTTCCTTAAACACAGAGATCTGCTGGTGACACATCTTCAAGCCGACTTCCTCTCCTTCCTTTCAACTCCAGTAACGGCTCAATGCACTGGATCCCCTCTGTTCCCGACTCACATCCTCCGAGCCATAATATTTACGCGGCCAATTCAGAAGTCATCAAGCTGCCGGGTGAATCAGTCCAGCGGCACCGGCTCGTCTCATCATATCACGACTCATTGTCTGAATATTACTCCGGGACGAGGTGATGTTGACAGCGGTTGGTCGATGGAGGCGGTGCGGCACGTTGAGCAGGAGCCGGACAAACCGAGGTGTCGACAGTGAACATCTCATCCATGCTTTTAAGGCGTTGTTGTTATCTCAGAGGCCAGGCCCAACTTATCTGACTGGAGGAACTGTATGTGAGCAGAAACAATAGGCCTGATTGAGTGCATTCCCCAAAAGGTGTTAGGTTACACGGGCCTGGTCTATTTAATAGATGATATCTGACTGGGGAGGGGGTGGGGGGGGGGGGGGGGGGGATTGGGTCACGTGATCTTTATCAGTCCCCTTCTTTATTTTCAGAAATGCTTCATCATCCATAACCTGACATGAGGTTGTGCTAACAGGAAGTAGCCCGGGGCCGTGTGATGAGGTGAAACCAGGGTCCTAATAACAAAGAAATCAGTTATTAGGTGTGTCCACATTAAAGAAGTATTTTACTTCCATTCAAATCTCAAATCCTCTCCCTGATTGTACATTGGTACAAAAGCCCACATACCCCCTACTTTTCTTTTTTAAAGCCTCAATAATGCAATTAGCCTCACAAAGAAGATGGTAATCCACGAGCCAGTATGAGTGCATGGGTGGGGTGCATCTGTAATGACCCAAGAATGACTCTGAGGAATTTTCACACCAATAAGCTGCAGGAGAGCCAGACTCCTCCAGCTCTGCAGCAACACACATTCATATGGTGCTAAACAAAAACACACACAGTGCATTCAAATCCAAAAGGCCACTTCCTGTGTCTCGGCCCTTAGGTTGAGATGTAAATGATTTTTAAAGCGCAGGCTCTTTCATTCACGAGGCTGTGATTAGCACTTACACAGTATTTACAGATATCACTCTGACACATTATCAGACCACCAGCAGTTTCATAGCTGGGGGTTGAATCACAGATGCTAATAAAGCAGATGTCCACAGTCCTCGGCACATTCCAGGCAGCCAATAAAAACAAAGCGTCTTTCTTTCCTCAAGGAGCAGAGCCCCGTCTCCGACTGTCTCCAGCCGTCACAGAGCTTCATATAAACATTTGGTGTTATTAGCAGCGGAGCTCTATCCCTCTCTCCGCCGCCGCCGAGCAACTCGACCCCTCCGGAGGACGGCTCTGTGTGTTTGGCCAAGGTGTGGGCCCTCGTCCGAAAACTTTCCATGACACTGGAAGTTTCGGGCCACGTCCCCTGTGTCTCTGCCGTCCACTGTGCCCGACTGCCTCTGGATTCATCAGCCATTGTTGTCCCTGCACAGGCATTTATTATGTCACTGCAAACATAAGCTTTGTCCTCAGATGAAGGATCAGCCAGGGTTCGTGCCCTGAAGGGGTCAAGCAAACAGCAAATATGGACAGGCCACGACTTAGATCTTGGGCTTGGGTTGACATTATGGTGGCAGGGAGATAATTTCATTTAAGGCAGAAGGGGACAGAGGCCACATTTTGTGATTTTACTCGCAGCAACCAAAGAAGTGACCCTTTGTGGGGACATTAGTTAAAGCAGAGCAATTATCTTATCTCCTCTCTCTGTCCCCATCACCGTCTCCGTTCTGTTCGACCATATCAGAATGAAAACAAGGACATGTCCTGGGTCTGTTGCTGACTCAGGCTGAAAATAACCAGAATTATCACTGGTAAGTAAAAATACTTTTTGGGACAGATCCACTGAAAGAACCTGAGTTGACCCCGATTAACCTCGACCGCCGCAGATATGAGACTGAAACCATCTGAGTGAGAATAAAAAAGGTTTTCTGGTGCAATTTATGAATTAAACTAAATTTGGAAACATACACAGGAAACCATTTTGTAATAAACCTTTCCTGTAAAGTTGCCGGATGTAAACAGCCTCATGATTCACGCTGCTTTTAGGATTGAGTCATATTCACCCTGGATTATTCTTTCTCCTACTCATTGAAAAGAATTAGAATTTGGCAGCGGTCGTATCTGTGAGCATTAAAAGCTTTAGAAGCAGGAAAGGTAAACACTGACCTAAGCACACACGCACACACACTCACACACACACACACACACACACACACACACACACACAACCACACTAACAATGGCTTGTATGTGTAAAGATCAGATTTCCATCATGTTTGTTTTCTTAGGATAAGGCATGTGAGAACAAAGAAAATACTTTGCTTGCTTGTAACCATCTGTTGAAACCAGCGGAATTTCTCAAATTTAAAAATAGTTTTCTTTGATTGCGCAATAACTTTAATTGGCCCAATATTCTATTCTATTAATTTAATACATTTAATAAAGTTAAAACCTCTAAATTGTCTTTTTTTCTCTTTGCTTTACATTTCACCAGCATGAATGTAAATTATTGACGAAACTATCTGCTCCCAGTCTAATGACAGACTGGTAAAGTAAACAAACGCTGCAGCACACAGAAAGTCACTGTCCTGCTCTCCCCACTGTGAGAATGCAGGACACAGGAAACACAAAGCAACGTGCTGACATGTGAGAACCATCAGAGAGTGTCACAAAAACACAGCATAAAAAAACAAATCCTGGATCCGCACGCCGGCTAAACCTGATGGCCCGAAGACCCACACTTACCCAGTGTTCCCAGCAGCGACTTACATCCCACCAAATATGGAATAAAAGAAAACAATTGAGCGATTGTCCCCCCCCCCCCCCCCCCTTTTTCAATGCGTGGCACCGAGTGCACGGTCAAAACTCGCAAAAACATTCATTTGTTTAGGGTTAGTGGCACAGAAGCAGGGCCGGAAAACAATGGCTACATGTCTTTGTTGCTCTATCACAAAAGCTGATAGCCGGTTATTTGCATTCACGAGATCACACTCAGCGCTCGGTGCTAAACGCTGAAGCCCACGTCGTTATAAAGGACATTGTTATAAAAAAAAGCCAGTGGCTCTGTGTGGAGATACTGTAGCGTCCCATTGTCACAGAAACGGGGACGTTTATGAGCTCAAAATGAAAACCCAGCGCTCGGACCCCTGAGGACGGGTCTCAAACCGCTGCTTTCAATCTTAAAAGCAACAACAACAAAGGAGCCGGTCGGGGTTAATACTTCCTGACGAGCCTGGGATCGAGCAAAACACCATAAACACTCAAAAAGCCAAATGAACACACATGGAAAGGTGCTAGAAAATGAAGCGGGGGAGAAAAACCACAAAAAAACTAAAACATGAAGATATGAACGACCCCCCACGGAGCTGAAATAATCGCACAAACAGATTGTGCCCTGAAAGTGATGCTATTGATTCCAGTCTCCGGCACATTAGCCTAATAATGTCTCAATAAATACATTTAAGGATTGAATAATCTAACTGTCGGGCCTTGGCTGAGGTGCGAGCTCGACTGAGGGCCCTTCCTGTTTTTTTTTTTATAATTCCAACATGCACACGATGAATGCCAGAAAATGAAGTGGGGGAGATATTTCCTTCTAAAAAAAACACAAGAAAATAAGAAAGATGAAGATATGAACAACCCCCCACGGAGCTGAAATAATCCCACAAACAGAATGTGCCCCCCGAAAGTGATGCTATTGATTCCAGTCTCCGGCACATTAGCCTAATAATGTCTCAACAAATAATCACGCTGCTTTCAGAGAAGCAAACAAAGGTGTCTTTTTGTGAAGGGGGCTGATCACATCGTCTCGCTCTATCATCTTGTATTTCTATCACACGCACACAAGAAAAGAGGATTGAACAACAAAAAAAAAGACAAGATAAAAGCCTCCAGTGTACCGAGGAATCAAAACTCACTTAAGATGTCAATAGTGTCACAGTGGAGGAGAAAAAAAAAACAGAAGATGCTTCCATTGGAAAAACAAATCCATATCAATACTTTACCAATCAGTTAATTTCATTAAGGCATTCAATGGCGTTTACTCTGGGGACAGCAAATTGTGTGCAAACAAAGCAAAGGTCAGAAAGGTATTGTCGAGGCGAGTGACAGATTGTATCTGTGGGAGTGAAGCCTGGAACACAGTTTGCACTCAGTGGCTGTCTGAGCCATTTATAAACCACCTCTGATGAGAGAAATTAACTGCAATACCAAATTCACTTAGGGCCGATTGACATTTTCACGCCGCTTAACGCACAACGGTCATGTGTGTGTGTGTCTGTGTGTGTGTGTGATGTACTCCCGGTCGTCTTCCAGTTCTCACCTGGTGCTCTCTGAATCGGTTTATGTCCAGAAGGAATGCATCGCAACTTTCTTCTTTCTTTAAGCAGCTGTGAGTGGAAATGGCTTTTTTTTTGGGGGGGGGGGGACGTTTATGACCCAATTCAAAGGCGGACATCTCAAACACAGGAAGGAAGGAACTGAGAGGTGCCATACAGTATCCACAGATGAGTTTAGAGCGGCTGCTCCTCCTCTCTGCAGAGACAAGAAGGTGGGGACACAGGGGAATCAAACACACACCTTTAGATTCAAGGATTTTGTGTGTTTTATATGATATTTTTGTTGTGTGTTGTTTGACACCATGCAGCTGTGACACAAAAGGAGTTCCAGGTTTGGGATCAATAAAGCATATATTTGGTTGGGGTGTGGTTTTGGTAACAGAAGAACTCTTTAAGTTTGGGTCTGGATCTGAATCAGGGCCAATTTATCACATGTTCCTTGATTTCTCAGTGAATAATTCCTGGATCTTGATTTATGAAACTGATCTAAACGATTGAGAACAATCTGCTGAAGCTCGATTGAATTTAAGAATTGAATAAGATAATAATAATAATCTTGATTTGTGCCGTTGACAGAGCTACGAGCTCGACTGAGGGCAAATTCTGTTTATTTATAGTTTCAACACACACGATGAATTAAGCTCTGCAAAGAACACTTAAATCTCCTCAAGCAAATCACTGAACATGTCGCAGCCCATAGAAAGAAGCTCTGGACTCAGCCGTGATGTCACATATGGACAGAGGTTGAGGGGGGGGGGGGGCTCCTCCTCAAGAGTGCTGGGGATTAGAGCCTGGAAGTCTGTGTGATAATGGATCAAAGCCCCTCAGCGCTGAGCTCTCCTGGATTTTCCCACATGACGCTCGTCTTCTTACGTGACAGAATTTCAAGAGGCCTTTTTTCTTTTTCACGCAGTTCCACCTGAAGATCAGACGCAGGTTCTGAAATCTCACAACATGTTCATAATGAATCACCGGTGACGCCGCGGATCACCGAGTCTCCACTTGATAAGATCACATTTATTCTCCTTCCTCCAGAAGTAAGTAAATACGTAGCTTGGGGCTCGACCCTTCCCTCCTGACAACCCTTCAGATAAATAGACTCGCAAGCTGTTTCCAGCCTTTATGCTAGGCTAAGCTAGCAGATACAGCCATTTACTCATGTCTCTCATGATCACATATAAATATATATATATATATCAAATTTGGGGGGATAAAGGTATTACCCTTCTGATTTGATGAGAGTATGTTGCCCCTCGTTGCATTCACAGCTTAAATGTGAGATTTCCTTTCTTGTAAAGTTACAACACTCACTTGTCTCTCATGCGTAACCTACATATAGTTTAGCTCAGTTTAAAGCCTAGCTAGGAACATGCTAAAACAGTTAGCGTGGTTTCTCCAGAGGTCACAAAAGGTCACATGTGAACACCATGTTTCATGGTTTAATGAAACTCAGCATGAGTCTGTAACCTTCAGGGTAAAACAGGCTAGATGTTTCAAGCAAGGACATATGTGTATTTCTCAGAATATCAATTTCGTGATGTAATAGTTAATCAACATTAGCTGAATTAAAATAAAGTGCAATATTTCTCATATCATAACAGTAAAGTAAAATAAAACCAAGGAGCATTATTGAAGTACAGGCCTCGTAGGTAATTGTACTTGTTACCGGGAAACTTTTACATCAACAATACATGAATTTCTCTACGTAAAAATGATAATTACTTAAAGTGTACATGATGTTTAAACACGAGTGATTTACTAAATCACACTTGTCATCATACACCAGTCAAACACAAATTAAAACCAGTGACAGACACACAGACCAACTCTGAGCCGAACGCAGAGATTCAACCAACTTCATGGAGTTTGTGGCGTCTGCATCAGGAGCCATTAGTGCCGAGCAGAGAAATCAATGGTCAACTGTTCACAGGAGCTTCTCATTCAGGTCCCTGCGAATACTAAGTGCTGAGGTCTGAGTGGAGCACGAGCAGGACGGCCACTTTATTGGAAAATCTATTGGGAGAGCAACTTGGCTTTTAAGAAAATAAGACGCTGATGTACGATTGACGACGAGGAGCAGAAAATGATTATTTCCAAAAGTAAAGACAGAAATAACTTCATATATGAAGCATTGGTAGAAAAAGCAACAATCCACAGTTCGAGCAAAGAATACATTCTACTCTCATCGCTCTGCTGCCACCTAATGGACAAATGGGAGAACAAACCACAACACAGGCAACTTCAAACTCAAGTTGTGATCATTATTTTCAGACTTTATTCTTTTACACTTGATCGTAGGTTCAGCACGTTTTATACAACTGAAAAATAGAGCCTATGAAACTACAGATGTGTGCGAATGATTAAGTTTCATATTCAAAAACTTTTCAGTGTTAAAATAGTCCGGAGCGATCTGCTGTGCTGCGACGACAATTCATTATTCTAAAATGTGGAAACTAGAGCAATAATAAAATGAACGGTGTTGTTATCTTCAGTGGTTAGTTATTAAATTAAACACTAGAAACTAAATACTGATATTTGTCGATGTCCCGCACAAACGTCTCCTTCAGAATAAAGAGTTCTTACTGGCAGAGGAAATAGCTTATGATGCCGTTACAATCTTTTCATTTTAAGACGAACACAGGGAAGCGCTCGGCTCATGGTGGGACCCCCTCCAGCGAGTGTGAGTCTGTGTAGAGCGTGTGGGGGGGAAGCTGCTCTATCGTGCTCTGCTGTGGCTGAGTGGACACAATCAGTGGGACGCCATGGACGACCACATTCTGTCCGCCCAGGCCCATCCTGTCCTCAGGGGGTAAGATGTTCTCCTCGACCTTCACTGTCAACATGTCCTCCGATGGACCGCTCACCACGTCGGGTTGTGTAACTGTGGTCCCTGGTGCGGCTTTCCCCTCCGTCACCACCGTGACCTCGGTGCCGCCCTCCTGGATCAGGGCGTTGAGGCCGTCCAGCTCGGAGCAGGTGGTGATGAAGGCCTGCGTGCTGCTGGAGTCCTGAGCAGTGATGGCCGTCTGCAGCAGGGCCTGGTGCAGCGGGTTGTCCGTGTGGTCGGAGCCGAGCTGCGTCAGCAGGACCGTCCGGGGCTCGAGGGAAGCCTCTGCAGCCGGACACGACCCCAGCGGCTGCAGAGGGGTCAGGAGGTTAACCTGCTGGATCATGGAGTTCACCACCATGTCCTGGTTCTCCGGGCTCAGCAGGACCACGCTGGTCTTACCCAGCCGCTCCACACCTGCTGGGATCAAGGGGTTCTGCTGCCCCAGCGGGTGAGACACGATGATCTTGAGCTGTGCATTGCTGTAAGGAGCCATCGGGTCCGACGGGAGGGGGACCTCCAGCTGGGTGGTGCACTGGGATGTGATGGGAACCAGGCTGACCGTGTCCGGGCCGGAGAGCTGGAGCTGCAGCTCGTGCTGGGCGTCTCGGTGCTGCTTCCTGTGGCTCCGCAGCGAGTCCTCCCGCACGAAGGAGGCGTGGCACGCGTCGCAGCTGAAGGCTCGGGCCGCGTCCAGCTTGGCCCGGTACCGGGAGCCGATCGGCTTCGGAGACTCGCCTCCTCCTCCACTTCTCCCTGCTCCCCGGCCGCCGCCTCTCTCCGGCTTATCCGAGTGGAACTTCTTCGTGTGAATGACGAGGTTGCTGCGCTGCTTGGAGGCAAAGTTGCAGAAGTCACATCTGAAGGGCCGCTCCTCCGAGTGGATCCTCTCGTGGACTTTGAGCGCCCCCTTGCTGGAGCAGGAGTAAGTGCACTTGGCGCACTGCATGGGCTGGAGGGGCTGGTGCTCCCGGGTGTGCTGGCGCAGGGCGGTCTTGTTGGCGCACCGGAACTCGCAGTGCTCGCAGCTGAAGGAGTTCTCGGTGCCGTGTTTGATCTGCATGTGAGACTTTAGGTTTCCCTTCATGGCACAGCGGTAATCACAGAACTCACACTTGTACGGCTTTTCACCAGAGTGAATCCGGACGTGTCTCTTTAGGTCGGAGTTGATTTTGAACTTTGCGTCACACAGCTGGCACTGGAACGGTGCGTCCCCTTTCAAAAATAAAAACAAAGAATATCGTGAAAATAGGGCTCAGGGATCTCATTCCAATCCAAATTTAAAAAACAAAGATAAATTGTTGTCAGTCTTTGTAGCAGCGGAGGAGGCGACTGCACCGTCAGGGAGACATGGGCTCCACCCAGCTCCTCACATCTCAGGACAACAAGACATCACATGGGTGGAACTGGGATTAATAATCTGCCTTTATCATCATCGCTCTAAAATTCTTTACTATATACAATGAGAAACTGAGCCACACCGCTGACTCATCAATCCATAGATCTGAGAACTATTTGAAATCCAAAGAGACTGTGCACGGAGACATCAGTGGTGATTTATATATTGAGAGATAAAGTTGTGATGGATTTCTGAACAGATGCAGAACTTTGCACTGAGACAAATATCAGTGGATTGTGCTGAAAAGAGAAATCAGGTCTGCAGGTCGGTGCTTTTTGTTGATATCTCAATGTCTTACAAATATGTGGAAAAAAGACATACTGGATTAAAATGTATAAGCTTGTAAAATCGAAGCGAATTGATGTATTGAAATGATTCTGTGAACATTTTCTGAACATGAACCTAACCATACTTTTGGTTAATTTTATTCCCATGTTTGATATTATGTGGGAAAAGGGAAGAAGACTTATAGAGAAAAGATTTAGCGACTCAGAAGATGGAGACATTGAAAGACTTTGATCTCTAGGCCAAGTGGTTTATGAGCTATTTGTAAAAACTGAATATTATTTGTTATAGTCTTGACCTTATTCATTTTCCGTGCCTGTGAATTGCCTGGGATTTAGGAGTGAAAATAATAAGAAAGAATAATGGCAATAAAAACAATAAGGAATCAGCATCGAGCTGCTCCGCCCCCTAATGACACCAGTCTCTCAACCCCCCCCAGCAGAGGGGTCAGGTTGTGTGTCTGCCTACCGGTGTGCGAGCGGAGGTGCACGGTGAGCTGGCTGGAGTTGCGGCTGGCGTACGGGCAGATCTGGCACTTGAAGGGCCGCTCGTCGTAGTGGATCCTCAGGTGCTTCTTCAGGCTGCTGCTGTCGGCCGCCGCGTAGGGGCAGAGTTTGCACTTGTGCGGCTTCTCGCCCGTGTGCAGCCGGCTGTGCATGTTGAGCTTGTCCCGCCGGCTGAAGCGCTTGTGGCACAGCTCACACTCGAACGGCTTCTCACCTGCACCGCCACAACAACAGCCTGGGTCAAGATCTGACTCGAGGGTCACGGGTCAATCAATCAGACGCCTCATGACCCTGACCCTCAACAAAGAGTCAGGAAAACTACTACTGCTCCTGTTCCTCTCCCTGGATGGACACAGGAACACTAGATGTTGTGTGTAACAGAGCAAATACACAATATTTACCACATTCATTATGTCGAACATGAATGCAGAGGTGTTTGAACGTTTGAACTTGACTTGTGGTGACGTACCCGTGTGGGTCTTGAGATGCCGCTCCATGTCTTTCTGGCCGTACTGTGTTTTGAAGGTGCAGCCTGTGGATGGAGACACATGGAGCTGTTAACGAGGTGCGTGGAGCCCGAGCACTGGTGGAAAGTTCATTTAACGTCGACTGGCAGGAAGTACAGGTCTCTGTGCTCGGAGGCCGAGGAGCAGGAATGTGTTAGAGTCGTAAACGGGGGGGGGGGGGGGGGGGGGGGGGCACCGACCTGAGAAGCAGCAGCTGTGTCTCTTTGAAGTAGTCAGGGCGGGTTTGAGTTTTCTGGAAGGTGTTTTCTGGGCCTTGGTCAGAATCTTTTTGACGCCTCTCATCACACAGCTCTGGTACGTCTCCTCGAAAACAAACTCGGCACTGGGATCTGAGTGGGAACAGTGGAAAAGCCAGAGTGGGACCAGTGGAAAAGCCAGAGTGGGAGTGAACGGTCAAAACATAGGACCAGTGGATCAGATAAGTAAACATGCTGTATAAACGCTGGATGAAAATTATATATATACAATTTAAACAGGATATACACACTGTCAACAAAATATATACAGTGTGATTACAAATGGTTATATAGTGCAACATAGTGCACATGATTATATAGTGATATATCTTGCCCTTGATTATATAGTGTTATAGATCGTGCACCTGATTATATAGTGATATATATTGCACATGATTATATAGTGTAACATAGTGCACATGATTATATAAAGGATTGCACGTGGTTATCAGATTACATTACAAATGACTGTATATATGATTATATAGTGTAACAGATTGCACATGATGTTATATGTTGTGTTATAGACTTCACATGTTGCACAGTTGAGTTCTAGGCTCAGTCTATAACCTGCACAGTTGAGTTGTGTGAGTCTGGGTTCATGGCTCGGTCTATAACCTGGCGCGTGCACACTTGACGTGCACAGTGTCTGACCTGTGAGAGCGGACGCGGCACTGGAGCCCGACGGGTCGGTGGCCCCGGCGGGGATCGAACACCCATTTTGCTTGTGGGCCAGAAACACGTCGAAGTTGTTGTACTGTTGTTTGCAGAAGCCGCAGATGTGGATGTCGGGACTCAGCTCCACCACCACGGCGTGACCCGCAACATCTGCACAACAACAACAACAACAACAACACACAGACACACACGTGGTTTCAGTTTGACCCACACACCTGACAACAACATAGTGCACACACGGAGAGGTTGTGTTGCAGCTCAGGTTGTTGTGTTCTTTCTACCTCCGGTGTTGTACGCTGCCATCTCTCCGGCTGGTTCCCGGATCAACTCATCCTCTGGATCCGCGGGAGGCGACGGAGTCACGCGGGAGGGACGCGACGCAGATCCACGCGTGTTCCTCACGTTCGAGTCTCTGTTCTAAACAACTGTTTACTTCTCGACAAACACGGAGGGGCTTCGCGACACCTCGCCGGAGGTTTACGGCAGCGGGGACAGGCGTGCGTTTCTGTCGTCCGGGTGACGTCACGCGTTGCTTTTATGGGCAGTGGGAAAATTTAAATTTATCAAAGTATAGAAACATAAAAAAAACTACATTGTGAAAGATATTATTTTGTATTTACTTCATTTTTTTGTCAGTTTTTTTTTACATTTATAGTCAGATTATACAAAGCTGTCAAGCCTTCATATCTGGTGTATTTTGATTATTTTGATTTACTTTTATTTAAAGCTTTGTACATTTTTGTTTTTATATAAAATTGTATTTAGTAACAAATAATCCAAATAATAAATTTCATTTCACAGCACCTTTCTAGGACACAATATATAATTTATAAACACATAAATGATAAAAGTAAAACCACATTTTAAATTCAGATACACACAGACACAAAAACTTAGTTCAGTTCATTTCATGACTTTGACTTTATAATCTGAGAGTCAAATAATAAAAACACTAATTACAAGTCTGTTATAATAACAAGTTTAAACTATGTTTGTTTAGGGATTCACAAGCTCTTGAACGCAGCATTGACACAAACAATTGAATTGAGGTTGTTTATTTTAAATAAAACTTAATTAATTAACAGAGGACTGCACTCAAAGAAAACTACATTGAAATAATTCCATAGCCTTTTAAAACAAGTCTAATGACAGCTCTGCTGCCCCCTGCTGGACTGGATGTGGAACACAATGACCCACTAACACAAAACGCTGGTTCCTGACACTTGGATTGAAGAAGCTGCAGCGTTTGCACATTTCAGATTAAAACCACACAACACCTGCTGTGCTGCTTTAGATCGAGGTGAGCTTTCTGTTGTAACACACACACACACAGACACACACGTACACACACACACTCCAGCAGCTCTGAAGCAGAGGACAATTTCCTGGCCTGTTGGGGTGAGTGAGTGAGGAGGCCTCTCTCTTTGTGCCGGCGCGGTGGTGCTGGTGTGAATAAGCCATGAAAGTGAGTGACGTGCGGCTCCATTTTCTCTGGCAGCTCCTTAACTGCCTGATTGCCACTGTGAAGCTCAGGAATTTCCTTACGCCGACTTTCCTGCATGGCAAAGGCAACAGGACTGATTCCTTCCCTGCTGAAGCAGCAAATCCTTCAGAGTCAGACACGAGGCGCACACACACAGACACACACACACACACACACACACAGTCACACAAACACACTACATTGACTTACATTTATTACAATACATAATCCTGACCTTAAACATGTATTCACCTTAAATTAAAATTATTCACATTATGCCGACTTGCTTTTTGTCCCCAGAATGTGAGTGATACCTGGACCGCATATATTGAGACACACACACACACACACACACACACACACACACACACACACACACACACACACATACACAGAGATACCTCAGAACATAACCAGGAGCTCAGAAATTAGGTTTTTACTTCATTAAGACCGAGCTTTAGTTCCCTTGAGGTGAGTTCTTCTACGTGAAAAGGTCCTAAAGAGGTAATAAAACATGTATATATTCAATATGTACACATCTGACCTCATGAATCTGATTAATCGATGATTAGCGTCTTTGAATCAGATTTTTTAATATTTCTAATGAATCAAAAAGAGCGTACGTCTTTCTCAGGCCCGTACTTTAGAGAATTTGAAAGACACGAGGAGGAGATGATTAAATAAATAATACGATCTGACCGAAGAGCGTGCAAATCGTGTGCACACTGATCCCCCGCGAACTCGGCCGCAGCTAAACGAACATCAAAAGCCCAGATTTGCATGAAATGACTCAGAAATGTGGTAATTAAAGAAAAGACTTATGTCATCTCCTCAGAGGACGGACCAGCTGCTCTGATCTTCACTTCATTTCTTCTTTTTCTGTTTTTTACAATCTAAAGAATTGTTCGTTTATATTTATTTCACTTTTCACAGCTCAGTGAAATCGTCCGTCCGGCCGTGGTCGAGCTGTTTGGTCACTTGTGAGGAAACAAGCCTCCGACACATTGTGATGTTCATCCATGATCTCGGCTGATTATTCTCTATAATCAATATATCATATGGCCTCTAGAATACAGCATCAGGCTGACCCACATGAATTCACTTCTCAAACAGTTCAAATATATTAAATTAGAAAACCAAGAGAGCAAAAACATTAAAAAACTTTTAAAATGTTGTCAATTTTTTCTTTAAAAACTACTTAAAAGATTAAATGATTATCAGAAGTGTTGCCAATTTATTTTCTATCAACTCACCAATCAACCAGCTGATCGTTAAAGAACTAATTCACAATAACACCAGTATCTCTACTGGTACTTTCCACTTCCCTCATCCTCACAAAACCATTAAACTCTAGTTTTCAGAAGTACTCCTCCCAACATCCAGCTGTGCTCGGTCTCATTTCTAGATGTGTCCCCTCCCCATCCCGGAGACGCCCCCCCCAAGTGTTCAGTGAGTGATGTAATGTCCCTCTTTTCCCCAATGAGACAAGGGCAACAATAGGGGGGGGGGGGCGCCTCTGTCACATTACTTCCCCCCCACCGAGGCACGCCAGCTGCTTACAGTTGCTTAATGGCTACGGGCTGTCACAAGGCATCACGGCCCGCTGCCACACCGGAGCGGCAGATGCTTTAATTGCACAATGACTTGTAGGTTGTCAACAGCAATTATACCCGGCTTCCACCTGAGGGCACCCAAAGAGCGCGGCTGACTCGGCTCGCCGGCGACACACAGGCCTCCTCACCGAGCTCGGCACAGGGACCTGGTGCTGGAGTTCTGCCTGTGTCCAGACCAGAGACTCAGAGACTCAGAGACTCAGAGACTCAGAGACACAGAGACTCAGAGACACAGAGACAACCCCAGAGTCCCACTTCAGCTCAACGCCTGGTCCCGGTGCTGCAGGATTCTCAGACAGCCGCCTCAAAACCCCCCCCCCCCCCCCCCCCCCCCCCCACACACACACCCCAAAATCGTATTTAGACGTAAAATATTTATCCGTCTTTGTCACCTGAGGGCCCGGCCGCTCAGCGTGCCGCGGCAGGTCGTGGTGTGCAGAGTTTGAGTAATTTTTCCTCATAATTAATTCATGTCATTTCTTTTTTCCCTCTTTGTGATTCAGGGGAGGCTCGTTCCCGCCGCCGCGGCCAGGCCCCAGATTATTATCATTAAGAGGAAGCAAATAAAAATGGCGAGTTCAAAGCCGGGGAGCAACATGCCTCAGCCCACAGTTGTGTATCTCTGCGGCTCGTTGTGTATACACACAGCTCTGAGGGAACACACCGGCTAACCTGCTTGGGTTTGAGCTCCATTGTATTTATGGGCTGCCCTGAGATTTATAATCAAGCGACTCCGAAAACCAAACACACGTAGTGACCCTCTGTTTGTGTCCCGTCCGAGCAGAGTGAGTAGAAGACGTGTTTGTTTTGAGCCGTAAGACGAATTATACACACACGTATGAATTCCTTCGGTCAGCAGCTGCCATCGCAGCATCAGATAAAATGGAGCCAGAGTCTGGGAACCATCAGATGCCTCCGACGCTCCCTCTCTATCACGTAAAGAGAAGGACACAAGGTGCACGGACACGCGCACACAAACACACAGGGGCGTGCACGCCGCCACACACAGAAGACACACATGCTCACACACAAATCGGCGCTACACTCTTTGTATCTGCCAACTGATGCAGATGATGGGGCTGCAGATGAGTGCAGGGCGGACCGGGGACGAGAGGCTGCATGTGGCTGCTCAGACAATAGCTGGGCCTCCAGCAGGAGAGAGTTCAACCCCCGAGAAAACACGCCGGGGTGTAAATAAAGACCGAGTTCATACTGTTTCTTTATCTTGAGTCAAATTCTACGTGTTTCTGCTGATGTGGAGGTTTGCACGAGTGTTTACGGGCCCGTGGTGGCAGCTATACGTGGAATGTGGATGTTGTTTTCGAGCTTCTGGTCTCCAGCGGGGTCGGGCTCTGGCATCTAATGCACCGAGGTCGCCCTGCATTCTGCTTTAGTGTCAGCAGGGGGCAGCGAGAGAGACCCCGCGCCTGTTTAAAGCAGCTCACCAGGCATGAAGCTGACATGTTGGAACCAGTGGGTCAGCAGAATGGAGAAGAAGCCACAGAGATGCATGAAAAGGCAGAGAGACTTCAGATCACAGGGGGGTTGTGGGTAATTTAATGTGGTTCTTGTTTTCTTATTAGTAAATCTTAATGTTAATCACTGGGGAACTCACCTTTAACATGTTGTAACTCCCAGTAGAACGGAGCAGGGAAACGAGGCCACTGGGTATTTTGGGTGTAGACAGATGTACTGAGCTAAATCCAAACAAAAGAGGCGTGTGTGTGTGTCTGTGTGTGGGTGTGTGTGTGTGTGTAAAGGTGTGACTGTGTGTGCACATGTGCATTCCCCCCCCCTGTTAAGTTGTCAATGATGTCATGACGGAGGAGGGAATCTTGATCGTTAGACAGATAACAACGAGGCTGGCTTATTCATGACCGACACACACACACAGACACACACAGACACACACACAGACACACACACAGCATCATCATCGTCACAGGGGGAGCAAGGCTCATAATTGGACAGAGGTGTCTGTAGATAATGAAGCCAGACCTCACACCTGCCAAACCTTGGGGATTTCACTTGACTGGCCACTTAAATCTTCCTCACTCCGCGGGTCTGGAGGGCAAGAGAGTGAGTAAGGAACTAATGGAAAAAAAAAAGGCACGCGCTACAGGGAGGATCCCTGTCAGCACGGGTGGAGCGTGGACCCCCCCCCCTATCCTACACTCAGCCCCCCCCCCAGCTCGCTGCGTACGGCACCCACCTCACTTCACTGTAAATCCTCTGGTGTCAAGGATTTCAGACGGAAGAGGTGGAAACGCTGCACCAGCTATTTTGTTTCAAACTCTCAAAACACTCGCTTTCCTCCCCGAGTTGTCTTTGGTGACAGCGTTGTGTGTGTGCGGCTCGGGGGGGGGGGTGTCATTCCAGGGCCTGAAAGGGAAAGAATCAGACAGACACTTCAACGGAGCTGCAGCGCTTCTATACGGAAAGTTTACCTGACAGTCATCAAGTGAAGGCGTGACACCGTATCAGTGGCGGCAAAGAGCTACAACCAATTAGGAACCAAGTTTACTCCGGCAAGAAGCTCAACAATTCATGAGAAACAAAATGGAAATTCACTCGGTTGATCCATAAATGAGGCTTTTAAAAACTCCCTGTCACTCCAGACGTGTAAATAAAGAGGATCATTCTATAGATCCACACACAGCAGGGGGTTGGGGGGTGGGTGGGGTAGGGGGGGGGGTGCTTCACTCTTCCTTCACTTGTCATTTAATCAGCATCATCAGCGTTCACACACAAGGTTGTGTCTGCTCTCCCGAAGGTTTCTGTGGTAAACGGTGGGAATCAATAGCTTACTGGTGCTAACTGGTGCTAACTGGTGCTAACTGGTGCTAACTGGTGCTAACTGGTGCAGCCGGATCCCGACGGTTCCGGGCTCATCTGTCATGTTCTGTTCTTTACTCTGCAGACATCGCGGAGACACGTACTCGTCAAACTCACTTTGTCTTCAGGTCGTTGTTGTTTTGTCCCGAGGCCTTGATGCTCTGACGTCCACGTGTCTCAGAAACGCTGAGACAACAAGGATTCCTGGAGGAGACCCACATGCACGTCTGGAGGTTTGAGTTTCCTTTGGGCTTCTGAACAATTCCAGTGCTCAGTTGATGCTTTTAAACTGGTTCTGGAGCCACTGACGGATACTTTCTTAATGAAAAACACCACAAAAATGACAGTCTGTAATAACCACGTGTTTTTTATTGCAACACAAATTAGAAATTAAAATTCAACATGTGAATTTTTGAGTTTAAAGCAGAGTTAACTTTTTTTTACATGCAAAATCACAGTAATTTAACACTTAATGACAGTTTCAGTGCATGAGGTCCTACCAGTCTCCTCAAGCATTTTGAGGTTTGAGGTGGATTGTGAGTTTGTGTTGCGTTGTGTTGAGTGACCTAGACAATACAGTGATGTTTGTGTTGCCTGTAATCAGAGCAGCAGAGCTCAGACACTTAAATCTGCATCGGTATCCAGTCCTTTAGATTCTGGTCTTCGGTTCTCGACCCTTTACAGCAGCTGCAGATTTCACTCAACGCTGATGGAGCCAGTTCATCTCGGACACTTTGGATTTAATGTCCCTGTGTCCCGGGCCAGGTGGGGGTGTGTGTGGGGTGTGGGGGGGTAAATGAGCCCAGGTGGCTCGTCTGGCCTGTGAAGCCCACGAGGGAAACCTTTCAGTCTGCAGCAACACAAACCTAGCGTGATGGATGGTGTCGCGTGTACACCGAGTGTTTGTGCTCTAAGTGCTGTGCATACGCAGGTGACAGCCCCCCCCCCCCCGATAGATCGGAGATAGACGAAAAAGCTGCGTGAGGAGACGGTTTTGGGGGAAAAGGCCGGTGTAACCGAAGACACCGGATCCTCGCGGTTCCTCGTCTTCCACCGGCTCCGAGACACTTTCAGGAGTTGGGCCGACCTTCGCTTCACGTGGATCCTCTTTCCGAGTCGCAGCGATAAGCCACGCTGAAAGGAAATCACGTGGAAACCGAAAGCTTATCAAGATGAAACTGTGCAATACCACACGAATTATCCATCACCATCCGTCATGTATTCGTTTGCAGGAAACAGATTACATGGATCTTAATTGAAATATTATTTTACCTTCATTTGAATTATTTATGGCCTCGCTGACTAGATTCATACCTCAGAGAAAAACACGGACACATTACGTGATGCAAGATGTATGTGTGTGTGTGTGTGTGTGTGTGTGTGTGTGTGTGTGTGTGTGTGTTTGTGTGTGTGTGTGTGTGTGTTTGTGAGCTTTTCTCATATATTATTCAAAGTGTGGAGTCAGAATATGGTCCAACGTGGCCATATGAAGGAAATCAAAGGAGCCTGTCTTTGATACAATTTACTTGAGATGCACTGGCCAGAGCCGAGCTGTCCATTGGTCTGCCACTGCTAATGAGATCGGGGGAGGGGGGGGGCGGCTGTCATTCGCTAGGTGATGGTTTTAAGAGCAAGCAGTGATACTTCATTAATTAACCTTCACATTCTATGTAGATCTGCTCATCAAGATGCAGTTAATTAAAGAAAGGTCATTCCAAGGGCTGCTGGGAAGCGGCGTTATTACAATGGAGGGATGGCACTGCTTTGAGCGAGATAACACAGGAGAGGGAGTGGTGGGGGGGGGGGGGGTGGGCGATGGCTAGTCACTGCTAAAATGGCAGACGACTTCCGAAGCCGTTGTTTTTGTTTCTTTACTTCTTATATTCTTTCTTTTTTTTTATGCAAAGGAAGATAGTGTTGGAAAAAGCTCTGATGGAGAAACGTCTCAGTAAAATATTCATAACGCTCAATCGACAGCATCCATCTTTTAGCATCTCGGTATAGGGTTCTCCAGCCGCTCCTCGCTGCCCCGCGTCTTCCCCGGCCAATTCCTCTGTCTCTGAGCTCGCTCGGTGTGCGGGGGGGAAAAACGTCTTGAGTAAATAAAAGGTCCTGGAACTCCACAGGATATAAAATAGTCATGTGTCATCTGTAAGTGAAAATCCTTTTTTTTCCTGTGTAGTGACTTATTCATCTTGATTGGTGCCTATCTGTCCATATGTCTCTGTCTCTGTCTCTGCGTCTGTGTCTGTCTCTGTGTCTGTCTCTGTCCCTGTCTCTGTCTCTGTGTCTGTGTCTGTGTCTGTGTCTGTGTCTGTGTCTGTGTCTGTGTCTGTGTCTGTCTCTGTCTCTGTCTCTGTCTCTGTCTCTGTCCCTGTCTCTGTCTCTGTGTCTGTCTCTGTTTCTGTCTCTGTCTCTGTCTCTGTGTCTGTCTCTGTCTCTGTCTCTGTTTCTGTCCCTGTCTCTGTCTCTGTCTCTGTCTCTGTCTCTGTCTCTGTCCCTGTCTCTGTCTCTGTCTCTGTCCCTGTCTCTGTCTTTGTCCCTGTCTCTGTCTCTGTCTCTGTCTCTGTCTCTGTCTCTGTCTCTGTCTCTGCG
>NC_084951.1:25543538-25556678 GCF_949316205.1 Platichthys flesus | reverse complement strand
CGGCTCTCATAACCTCAAATCCAGAACCGCTCGTCTTTCAGAAATAAATGTTCTTAACTCGAGGATGTCCCAAAGCTAACGTGCTGTTTCTGCTTCCTTTTCATATCTATGTAATATTTATATAACCTCTGCAGCAGTTTTCTGAAAGTAAAATGTTAAAGAACCTGTGAAACCGCTCACACTTATAAAAGAGAGTAATCACAGCGAGCGGAGTCGGATCACTGACTCGGGGCTCGACCCACCGGTGTGTGGACCATGTGTCCGGCCCCGCTCTTCTCTTTATGACACCATGCATTTAAAACCAAATGCTACACAGCGTTTATATATTATCCCTTTATTAAATTGCCTCCACGTTTGCTAAGTAAAGTATTTGTTTACCTCCGCAGCCATTTTATATTATTGAAATCAAACAAAAGGATAAATCGTGAACGTTGGAGTAGAGCGTGTCAGGGGGGGGGGGGGGGGGGGGGGGCGTTTCTCTGCAGATTCCCCCCCGAGCAACAAAAAAAGTGCAACTCTTTTATTGTGTTTACGACCATTATATGATTTTTGTAATGAAATCACAGTGTGTTTTCCAGACCAGTGGGCGCTGTTAATAGCGTTGGCCACCTTTTCTCTTTCCGACTCAAGGTGTCCTCTATGCGGCATGTGGATATCCAGAGCGGCAGCATCGACTGGAGCCAGCACTTGTGAAGCGAAAATGCTTATTAGTCAAACAGTCCCCATCGGAATAATGCCACGGTCAGCCGGTGGTGAGGGATAACTCTGTGCGGATGACACTCCGGAGCCTGGTCTGTAGGGGATCTGCTTTAGTACAGCACGCACAAACATGATGTATGGACACACAGGCAGAGCGGCATCATGGGACCGCACGATGGAAGAGCAGCAGAGGAGTCGCTGGAGCCGGAGTAGCATCGAACACACGGCGCAAACGACAGTATGTTCTAGTTTCTGTTTAACGATACATTTGCCCCCCCCCCCCCCCGCAACCTTGATCAAAACCTGACGGCGAAAAAAAGAAGAAAGGAAGCTGTAATAATAAACAAAGGAATATGGAAGGATTCCGGCTCGAGGCCTCGGCTGAATCACTCGAATTCTTCAGGTCGGAGAAAAAGGAAAAACAACCAAAACCTCCTTTAGCTTCTTTTGTGGAGATAAACTAACGGTCTGGTTTTATAAGGAAGTGACATTCAGCCCGGCTTCTTCAGAAGAGAGGTGGTGCTCATAGAATGTGGCGCCGGGTGATGGGAGTTGAACCGTAGCAGTTGAGCCGGTGGCTAACAGGCTGGGAAACATGCTACTTGTTTTCCGTAGCATTGTTTGTTCTATTCATCTATTTATTGTTTGCAGACAAACGGTTTATTACGGCATAAAAAGAGAACAGAATTACAACTGAGGTGACGGGTCAAGAGGTCACAGGCAAATACAGAAATATCATTTTACCAAGGTCCAACGGTTCCCTCATGGAACAAAATCTAATTTCACTAGATCCGGACTTTTATTTTGGATCAGCACCAAATTTTTTATTGGTTCTCGTTTTGGTCGAGGGCATGTAGCCTCAAGAAGTAAAAAGAAAGATGATGGAACATAATAAAGGTTTATATAATATACATAACAAAATAATAATATAAAAGAAAGGTTATAAGTGAAATGAAAACACAGTGGAGCAGTTTATACCTTGGATAAAAGTGGATTTAGCAGCTAAGCTAACGAGCTAACGTAGCTTCCTGTCTCTCTGTTCCCTCAAAGGTCGACTCTGTCAGGACGACTCGTTATTCGTCAACGCAGCAAATTTGTGAGACTTTATTGCCTCAGCAGTGAATCCAGTGATGATTCCAGTGAGTTGAGTCCACTCTCCCAGTTTGACCAGCTGGTGTAACTGGGCCTGAGGTAGAGTTTGTGTATATCCAGTCTGACTCCAGTTGCCAGCAGCCTTCAGGTTTAATACAAAGAGGTTTGTCAAAGCATCACATATTTATGTGGAATAGTTGCTGCGTGTGGGGAAGAAGAAAATCAATTTCCCGCTCCTCTTGATAATTGATCTTTCTCTTTTCCAGAGTTTACTGGAAAGATGACATGACAGATCCATCTATCTATCTATCTATCTATCTATCTATCTATCTATCTATCTATCTATCTATCTATCTATCTATCTATCTATCTATCTATCTATCTATCTATCTATCTATCTATCTATCTATCTATCTATCTATCTATCTATCTATCTATCTATCTATCTATCTATCTATCTATCTATCTATCTATCTATCTATCTATCTATCTATCTATCTATCTATCTATCTATCTATCTATCTATCTATCTATCTATCTATTTATCTATCTATCTATCTATCTATCTATCTATCTATCTATCTATCTATCTATCTAACTATCTATTTATCTATCTATCTATCTATCTATCTATCTATCTATCTATCAATCTATCTATCTATCTATCTATCTATCTATCTATCTATCTATCTATCTATCTATCTTTCTATCTATCTATCTATCTATCTATCTATCTATCTATCTATCTATCTATCTATCTATCAATCTATGTATATATCCATCTATCTATCTATCTATCTATCTATCTATCTATCTATCTATCTATCTATCTATCTATCTATCTATCTATCCATCTATCTATCTATCTATCTATCTATCTATCTATCCATCTCTCTATACATCTATCTCTACATTTAAACATTTAAATATCTATCTATGTATCTATACTATACTTATCTATCTATCTATCTATCTATTTATCTATCTATCTATCTATCTATCTATCTATCTATCTATCTATCTATCTATCTATCTATCTATCTATCTATCTATCTATCTATCTATCTATCTATCTATCTATCTATGTATCTATACATCTATCTATATATTCATACATCTATCTATCAATAAATATATTCATATATAATGTAGACATATAATGCATCTATATATCTAATTTAATCTTTTTATCTAATGCATTTAGTGGATGTATTTTATTTATGTATATATCTAAGGGTTAGGGTTAGGTATATGCATATATATATCCTGAATCTATATACCTAATGCATCTAATGTGTAGTATAATCTAAGAAGTATATATATATATACACTGCATCCCTCTGCGTTTTGTTGACGTATAAAACAACAGAAAGTCTCGGGCCGAGGAAGCAGAGACTGGGCTGCAGCTACTTCACTGATTTAATTCCGCGGCTCCACTCAACAGTGTCTCTCCGGCACCTTATCATTAGCCAGTAAACCTTCTCAAAATAAATCCAATCCCATAAATCTGCCTCTGAAGGAATCAGATACTTTTAAAAAGTGACAGCCACTGACCTTGAGATTTATTTTTGTCACACCAGAAACCGTCTCGCTCAGCAGCGAGAGATGTGCCTGTCCAGATGGTTCTGTGTGGCATCGTCTTGCTAATTGTCAGTGATGCCATCAAAGGGATGAAGCAGACCTGACAACTTAGCTGATGAGCAATAAGACGAGCATGAGGGGGGGGGGGGGGGGGGGGCAAATTAGAGCCAAAAACATGTGACAGTCATTCGCTGCAGCCTACCTATGCTTTTAAGAGCTTTAAATCACTTGGCTTCCTTTTGTCTCGCACCGGAAAAGAGGAAAAGAGGAAAAACTAAGAAGCTGTTGTTCAAAATAACTCATTCCTGTTTAATTATTAAATCTAACTGCATTATGCAAACTGTTAATATCTGTAAATATAAAAACAGTGGAGGGAGAAGGTGCACGCTGCATCAAATAGGCCCGTGTGGTAATGACGCATCACTTGTCCGAGTTGACTTTAAAGTTGAGGACCCCCCCCCGCTGACTGTAAAACATGCAAGACAAAACATATGACACGGGGGATGATCCCGACCGGAGACTGACACGTGCTAAAGTACATTAGAGTCATTCCCCGGCATAAAGGTCACATTGACTCCTGTTATAAATTGGACGGGACAGCTCCGGCATACATGGAGTGTCAAGTGTGAGGAGGTCTGAAAGAAAATCCCTGGGATGTTTCAGGACACACACGCACACACAGACACACACAGACCCACACAGACACACACGCGTGCAGAGAGGCGGACGTATAAAAGTGTCTACATCTCGCTCTCACTTGTGATTAGCACAGTTAATCATCACGTTGAAGGAGAAGTCCGGGTAATGGAGACACAGGGAGTTGGAGATTCAGCCTTTTAGTTTTATTTTCTCTTTTACTTTTAAAAACCTGCCGTGCTGAAATCTAAATAATGCCAAGGCGGCGGAATGCGAGTTAAAGTTCAGGGGTTTATTGTTGCAGCTGTTTATGCAGCAAATGATTAAATTCCCAGTTTCAGCGATTCTGCAGCAGAGAGAGAAAAAAACAACATATATTTACATGTTCATTTGAGGCGTAATGGTCTTTGGACTAAGAATACCTCGAGAAGAGCGGCAGCGAGCAGCAGAGACGACTTCTGGCTCTGAGATACAAAAGGAAACAACTTGAAAGGAAATAAGCAAATGAATGCAATGCCTCATTAGGAGGGTTTTTATTTGACCGTGGCCAATTAGAGAGCATCTGTAATTTAAAACAGTCAACCTAAAAAAAGAACTGGGGAAGGGGGGGGGACTGAATCCTTCGCCTCGGTTTCATTCAAATGATTTTTTTCTATTTGATCGAATTCAAAAATAATCCACAGAGGACGTTGAAGTTCATGAGCGTGCAGAAGCTCGTGATACAGGAGGAGTTTCCTGCCGAGGTCAAGGTTGTGCGCTGGTGCGTTCGGCCTCGCTCCCGCGCTCGCTTGTTTATTGTGCCGTTGCTTTGTGATCAATACCCCCCCCACCACCCCCCCCCCCCACCCTCCTCCCCTCTGTCTTAATCAACGAGCCGCTGAGGTATTTGTGGGCCGTTACCTTAATGACACAAAGGTGCACTTTGAAAACAGAGCCGCCGCAGTCTGGGGTGAGACTGACAGCTGGTTTAGCTATGAATCACACCTGAGTGCAGAGTAACCCCCCCACACACACACACACACACAAACACACACACACACTCGCAAACAGAGACGGCGCCGAAATACTGATGTGGAGAGGTGAGCTCTGACCGAGTGTGAGTGATCCGCATCAGGAGATCCGACCAAAACAAGAACCTGACTGCTGACTTCACAGGAGGACGAGGGGAGGGGGGCTGGGGGGGGCTGGCTGCTGCATGAAAAATAGTAACACCTGTATTGCTTATACTGGTTGTTAAGCATTGGAATAGAATTTTGTGCAATATGCATAACCAAATGCTGGAATAATGAGCCATCTGTACGTGTGGTCCCTTCCTTGGAGATGCCAAGAACGGCGCCATCTGTGATGCAGCTACCAGCTGTTTTCCTTCTTATTACATGTTTATTAAAAGCTGAAGTTGTCCTCTTAAAGATGGGGGGGGGGGGGGGGGGGGGCAAGAGCATGGGTGGCAGTGTTGGTTATCTGAGTGCCTCCGTCTCCATTAGAAACAGACTTGAGCTCTGTTCCCCGGTCCTATAAAAACGACACAACGTGCTTGAGCAGAACAGGGGGAGCGCTAATTAAACACTCCTTCTTTTTTCATCAGCGACTCTCAGGAAATTAAGAGAACAAACAGGAGATTGACTGGCAGCAAAGCAGCCGACATGAAACAGGATGAATGGATCTAATCCAGCAGGACGGGAAACAAGTGAACACGTGGCGTCACTTCTCCCACCTTTGCTCAGCCCGTTGGGTTTCGTGTTTGAAAGTCCCTCAGCGGGGATTTACGCGTCTTTTTTCTATTTGCATTGTTTTCAATTTTCAAAACCTATTAGCGAGATATCGATCGACCACAATTGAGCATTTATGCACAGCAGGCAACCTCCATCCCTCCAGTCAGAATCAGATCACATCTCCCCTAATCGAGGCTGGCAGAACTGCAGACCACCCTCTGCAACTGTCAACAAATTTCAGGAGCTCAAACTAAGATGCGCCGGGGAGGCGTCCCGCAGCCGAGTGATGGACACCGAGAAGGAGAACTGGAAATGTCCATCAGCGTCCTCTGCCATGTGCTGAACACGACAGGTCAGGTCTGGGTAGACACTGACAAACCCAGGGTGGACACACTGTCGACGCAGACTAAAGCAATACACCAAGGGACAAGTGACAGGCTGCTCTGAGGCCTCACCTAACTGCAGGACGTGCACATGGGGCGGGGGGGGCAAACAGAGGACGGGCCTCACCAACATGAGAGATTCAAACCTACAACCGACCGACACTGGATATTAACGTGCGACGGGGATAACACAAGTATTGTCCAAAAAACGGCAGATTGATATTTGTGATGATGCGTCCATGGCTGAGGGTGTTGTGTGTCCCCGCCCCCCCCCCCCCCCTCAATAAAACAAACAAAATGCCCTCTATTTCTGTATAAACAATTACCTTCCATAGATTGTAACCTTATTGGATCAAGTGAAATGTTTGAAATAAATCATTAAAGGCGCTGACAGGGCATTTATCTTCACTCGTGCTTTAATGCTCTGTGCACAGCACAGTGGATGAAGTCAGTCAAGGGTGTGTGTGTGTGTGTGTGTTTCCTCCTCAGTAGCCCGGGCCCCGGTGCGCTTCAGTGTGTGTGCTTGCTCGAGCACCGTTGCGTGTGTCAATCCTCCTGTGGAGCCGTGTTCTCAAAGCTCTTCATTTTGAAATCAAGCATGAATAATTAAGCCATTTCACAAGGCTGCTTTAGAGATATATTACACGAGAGGAAATAGGTCAAGCAGCAATGTTAGAAAGATTGTGTGAATGGGTGTTATTGGGTTAAGGGAAAAATAGATGGTGAACAATACCCCCCCCCCCTCCCTGCACGTCCCACATACTGTACTTACTGTGCAGAGCGACTGACGGCTGCAGCTTTACACGCGTGTTCTCATGTAAAGAAAAAATGTCTGTGATGCAGTGAAATGTGTTTACAGGTAACATCAGGGTCAAAGGTCAAGAGTAGTTTGTAGTTTTTATACTTTAAAAGACACGAATAGATGTAAAAAATATATGTGTTTAGAATGAGTTAGCATAGCATATGAAAGAGCTGCAAATAAGTCATTATAGTTATGAAGGAAAAGGTATAATGACCAGTTCTTATATCACAAACAACAAATTATATAAATACAATGTTTTCTGTAGTATAATTTACTTTAAACCCTTTTTAAATATACATTGTTTTTAGAAACTAGTTGAAACATTAGGGATTCCTGAGGTTTTTATCGTAGAGGAGGAAGAAGTGATCGGACCACCTTTACCACCTTTAATTAAATTCTTCCTCTTTCTTTTATTTCGTCTTTTAACAACTATAATTTATTGCACCGATAACATTTACCCGTAATTAGAATATACCCCAGTCTCCTGACCAGACACTGTGACTTGTTACTCTGCAGGTCGGACGTCTCTTCTTTGATGTTCATGAATCTATAATAAAAAAATATCTATTCTTGCTTTGAAACCAGCGCTGCAGTTTAGACCAAACTAGAAAACATGTTTTTCCCTGAGTGGTCTCCACAGACACTGGGCAGGTGAATCCCAGTGGCCACTTGGCTGCAGCACAACAAGCTGCACACACAGCGTTGCTAACTGGTTAGTAAAGAAACCAGTTGCTGACTGTGTGTTTACCATTCATAGGCTGTAAAACTGAAAAACACTAAAATGCTCCTGTGGCTTCACCACGAGCAAGATTTAAAATTTTACAGTCACATAAAACATTGTTTGTGTAAAACATTGATCAGAGCAGCTTCATTTAAAACCCTATAAAATATGTTATAGTGTTAATATTCACACGCTACATTCATCTACACGGATTCTGACCAACTTTCATCTCCTGAACCGATCGAACCGATTCTCTGACTCAGGAGTTTATCTCCAGATGATTCACTTTTGGAGCTGATGGGACAAAGACGACAGTCAAAAACATTTGTTCAGCAAAATATATTTTTGGAGAAACATCTGTGAATAATAAGGACGGAAGGAATCAGAAAATGATGTCATGCATTGTTCAAAAATGCTTGTTCCACATGTCTCTGCATCCTAAATTGATTTCTGTAGATTTATAATGCATTTACTTTTTGCAACCTTCTGTGTTGGACCCTTTATGTACATTGCAAACACAAATCACACATAATAGACCCACATAGACTTTATTCTTCCTGACACACGATGCACAAAAAGGCCTCTACCAAATCCAGAGTAACCGACCGAAGCGGTGGAATGACGGAGGAGGAAGTGTGAGGTGCTAGCGTCTGTCAGCGGAAGGGAACAACAACAAGTAGCCACTTGTGTGTCTCTGCAAACACACAATAGAATCGTGGAAAAAGTTCAGACAAAACATGTCATCTGCTACTTTCAGGCCCGAGGACAAACACACACTCTCGGAGCCACGGCTACAACAACAACAACACTCACAACACTCGACTCAGCCGTTCAGCTTCACCTGCTTTCAAATAAACTCTCGCCCGGTGAAACCACGCCTCCACTTTGTGTCATCAACAAACACACAACAACAACAAAGACAACACAACAACCGTACGACCAAGGTGTCGTTTCAAGTCGTGTTAAATGAGGTTTGTTTCAGTTTATGTGATCACACACGACTCCTGGTTCTGTTTCAAGTGTTTTTTATTCACAGACCTTGAAACCAGCTCATATTAGACTTGCATTTCTATTTTATTTTTAACCGCTTGTCAATCACTCAACTGGAAACTTCTCCTTTTCTTTGTTTTAAGCTTCGGTAAGAATGACATGTATTACATGGTAAAACAAATCAAGCAGCTGCTTTTGCCTGTATGCATATGTTGTTGTTCCTCTTTGAACATTAGGGAAGCAGACTTCAATCACAGCCTGTCCAATCTACATGAGACTTCATCGGAGGATTAAAGACAGGTTTGGATCTCGGAGACCGTCCCCGCTTTGATCCCGACGGCTGCTTTTATATTTAGACTCGTTACTGTCAAACGACGCAGGGACTGAACCGTGCAAACCACACACAGACACACACAGACACACACACACGACACCAACCAGGCCGTGAGTTATGATCTCAGGTGGAGTCAGGAGTGTGCTGAGATGGATAAGTGTCCAGTGGAGATGAGTGCTTAAAGGTTGTTGATCCTCAGAGACTCTGTGGATCTCATCATCTCAGCAGGTCTGTGCCTCACCCGGAACACTTTGGGTCATTCGCCCTGTCGGAGAATTTAAAATAACTGCACAATTTTCATATTCGTCTGGCAAAGCTCTAATTATCGGATCATTGTTTCTGGAATTAAAATCCAAAGCCGGGAGAAGTGCCCGTAAATCTTCTAATCTTCACTAAACCGTGAGGCTGTGACAAACAATCATTAAAAAACTCTTGTTTCAAACGCAGTGGGGATTTATTTCAGTGCTCATCACAGTAATCAGGAAGAAATCTTGCCCTCGTCAAACTCATGAAAAAATAAAAAACAGAATGCATGCTGGGTACAGGTCGGACAGGTTTACACTCTGGTATCAAACCTGTAGGATTCCTTCAAAGATGAACTGATTACATTGAGGTGCTTCTCATTGACTTGGACTTTCTACTTTATGGGTTTTAATCTCTTGCATTGTGTGAGCTCAGAACTTTACATGTATTCACACAGGTTGTTTGGACTTTTGGACTTTTTATTACAAACTAAAACCGAACCACAACTAAATATCTTTAACACTCTGGTGTCATCTGATCTGTAAATACATACTATAAGTCATATGCTTTAAATTCAGTGCGTTTAAAATTACCAAAATACAAAACACACAGCAGAGGGTCTCATACAAAACACTAATACCTTTTAAATATCTCAAATTTATAATGTAAACAAGTTATAAAATGTTGCTTTTATATAAGTAATGACTTTGATATTTAAAGACGCATACAAAGTTAATAAAAACCATTGAATTGGTGAATATCAGCAGCTGTAGTTTCCTCGTGTTGTACATTTTAGACATTCAGACTGAAACTGCAGCTTCAGACACAACCTGGTGTTGTGTGTTTATTCTGCCCTGCTCCTTTATCCCAGGCTGCAGCACTGACTGGAAGTGAGACGTTACACTCGAGGTTAACCTGAGACGTCCAGAACAGACTGTGCAGATGAATCCAAGTCTCTCAAAGCCGACACGATGAGAGGTCGAAGCTCCGGCTGCCGTCAAACAAACCAAGGAGACACTTTCTAGACCCGCTTTGTTGACAATAAATAAAAAAAGGCAGAATTTGCCGACTCTCCAGAAGTGTCCTGGGTGACTTCCAAGGAATGTGGGCATATTTTTCTATTATTTCAGATCTGAACTTGAGCTCAGACGAGAGTGAAAGCTCAAACAAACATTCCAAGAATGCACAAACTCCACTTCCTGTGTTCTTTGTCAGAGACGCGGCTCCAGCTCTTGATGAGATATGAGACAAAAGGATCATTCATCTGATTTCATGCTTTGGGAAACATCTGCATGTGCAACTGGGAAGATCTTCAAACTCAAATATAGGATTTCACCTCCACTCTTGAGTTTATAAGGCTGTGATTAAACTCAGAGTTCACAGACACTGATTAACTTTTGTCTCTCTGAGTATATTTCCTTTGTTTGTCACATTTCCTCACAGCTCAGGAGAGAATCAGGTTTGAGAACCGCGGCTCTGCTCGGGAGGACAAGTTAATCGACAACTCGCGATAAAGACAAATTCCACCAAGAGCACGACCACCTGCTCCCAGTTGAAGGACTGGGAGGCCAAGGAGCCGGTTCAGGTGAGGCGGCTGACGTCAGGACACAGGAAGCATGAGGAGGAAGGCCGTCCGGGCAGAGATAAGACGCCAGGCACTTGTGTAACGCCTGTCAACGCACACGCATGCTTTGTGTACACACGGGCTGTTCAGAGCTGTCAGGCAGGAAGGGCTCAGGCTGGATCTGAGCCGTGATTGATCTACCAGGTTCAGGTGCAGTTCACGGGAGGTCTCCGGTATCATTGGCGAAATGAGTGACAGACACAAAATGGGGTGATGGAATATTATCAGGAAGCCATTTGTAATGCAGGGGCGAGCCGGGGATCTCTGAGGGGTGTTGTCTCTCCCAAATGAAGTCATCCATCACCTCAACTTCATATTTGATTAGGTCATGAGCGGCTTTAAAGAGAAAGAGAGGCTTTGGTGTTGTGCTCACACAACGCGATAACACAACTCACAGGACGGAGCGTAATGAAGTACTCTGGAGATTGTAGAAGTATTTGATAAGAAGTTTATTTCAGATTTTACTGAAGTGACACAAAGATATTCTGTAATATATTAAAAGGAAAAGTCAAGGAGGTATTTTACACAACAGTCAAAATCGTATTCTGTTTATGTATCTGTAAAATAATTCCCTCTCCTAGAAGTAGTGGAGTACTAGATTCAAACTTGACCTTTACTTTGAGGGAGTGAAACGTTCCATCGCATTGACTTTCAGGGTAAAAGATGAAATGATTAATAGCTTATTGAAAGTAAAATAAACCATTTAATTGACATGAGAATACATCTTATTATTTTGTGACAACTTATAAACTAAATCAGTGGTTGAAAGTATATATAAGTACATATATTCAAGTACAGTACTGAGGTACAGTTTTGAGATACTTGTACTTAACTTTATTATTCCATTTTGCTTCTCCGGTACATTTCAAAGTTTAATGTTACACTTGTCTATAAAGCTCTAGTTACATGTTTGTTTGCAGACTCACATTATTAACACAAAATAAACAATAATCTATTTTTATAGATTGGAAACCCCGGCACTGTATGAATGTTATGTGCATTAATTTAATAATGATTACAATTCAATTATATAATCTAGATTATTCTGAAATGAACCAATCTGCACTTCAGGTGGTTTCAGTTCATTTTGATCGATATCTTCTCTCTGTTTTATTAAATGTTTACTTCTGATCTCTGTCGCTGCCATGACTCTGGTAATAACTGGTGGATTAATCAATACACAGATTAATTATCAATTCCAGACCTACGATAAATTAAATATTAACATACTGTGGAGAAGCCTTTAATATGAAATAACTTGAAACCAGTGAAAATGGAAATCAAATAATCATGAACATATGAAGCTCCTTTAACATGTATTACAACCTAATTATTATTGTTGTCATTTACCCAAAATGCTGTAATCAGATTACACTACAGATATAGTAGTTTCTGGCTATAGCTTTAAGTACAGTTACATATTGTAACCTAATTAAAACTCATATTATATTACAACACAGTTGGCATGAATTTGGATTATTGTCAATCAAAAGATAAAGAAAAGGTAACTCATATGTAATCAGATTACACTGCAGAAATACTGTAATAGGGCTATAGTTTAAAGTAAAGTAACTTTTTAAGGATGAAGCTTCTTTCAAATGTGTTGTAACCTAAATATTATTATTATTATTTCTCCTCCTGTATTCATTCAAACATGCTAGTTTGCAGTTTGCATGAATCTGGATCATCAGATAAAGGAAAGGTAACTCGGATGTAATCAGATTACACCACAGATATAGTAGTTTCTTGGCTGTAATTTTTTTAAGTAAAGTAACTTTTATTAAGGTTGAGCATATTTAACAGGCCTCCCAAGTTGTTCAGTGTGTGTGAGTCAGTGTGTTGAGTGGTGTGAGTCAGTGTGTGTGTGTGTGTGTGTGTGTGTGTCACGTCAGGAGAGTTAAACATATAGAAATCTGTTTCTCCTCATGTTTCTCGATCATCTCTCCTTCATCCAAGTCTGTTGTAAAAAACAAAACCTTTTTACAAACTTTAAAAGTCTTTCATCCTGTAAAGCGGAAGCTGCAGGAAACAGAGGAGGAGAAAAGCTGCATGAGAAAGCCCAGAGAGAGAGAGAGAGAGAGAGAGAGAGAGAGAGAGCAGCTCCGGTGTCTCTCTCTCCTCTGGCCTCTGTTCCTTTAATAAACTCATGGTTATCTAGTGTAACAAATGTCTCGCTGCCATCATCAGGTCCAGGCGAGGAGGGAGGAGTTTTTAATGTTCAGTTTGTTCTGGGGATCGATCTCCGCTCGCACCGCATCTCTCCGCTCGCCCGCACCGCGCGTAAAACCCCGCACCGCCACGAGCGAGACGCCGTTCCACGCGT